>NC_133063.1:3657586-3809568 GCF_048771995.1 Taeniopygia guttata | reverse complement strand
AGCACCACACTGGCCCCACAGCCAGGAGCACCACGCTGGCCCCACAGCCAGGAGCACAGCTCTGACCCCACAGCCAGGAGCACCACGTTGGCCCCACAGCCAGGGGCACAATGCTGGCCCCACAGCCAGGAGCACCACACTGGCCCCACAGCCAGGAGCACCACGCTGGCCCCACAGCCAGGAGCACCACGCTGGCCCCACAGCCAGGAGCTCCACGCTGGCCCCACAGCCAGGAGCTCCACGCTGGCCCCACAGCCAGGAGCACCACGCTGGCCCCACAGCCAGAAGCATGACACTGGCCCCACAGCCAGGAGCTCAATGCTGGCCCCACAGCCAGGAGCACCATGCTGGCCCCACAGCCAGGAGCACCACGCTGGCCCCACAGCCAGGAGCACCATGCTGGCCCCACAGCCAGGAGCACCCCGCTGCGCTGGCCCCACAGCCAGGAGCACAGAACTGGCCCCACAGCCAGGAGCACCACGCTGGCCCCACAGCCAGGAGCACAATGCTGGCCCCACAGCCAGGAGTACCACGCTGGCCCCACAGCCAGGAGCACAGCGCTGGCCCCACAGCCAGGAGCTCAATGCTGGCCCCACAGCCAGGAGCACCCCGCTGGCCCCACAGCCAGGAGCACCACGCTGGCCCCACAGCCAGGAGCACCACGCTGGCCCCACAGCCAGGAGCACCACGCTGGCCCCACAGCCAGGAGCACCACGCTGGCCCCACAGCCAGGAGCACAATGCTGGCCCCACAGCCAGGAGCACAGAACTGGCCCCACAGCCAGGAGCACCATGCTGGCCCCACAGCCAGGAGCACAGCTCTGGCCCCACAGCCAGGAGCACAATGCTGGCCCCACAGCCAGGAGCTCCACGCTGGCCCCACAGCCAGGAGCACAGCTCTGGCCCCACAGCCAGGAGCACAGCTCTGGCCCCACAGCCAGGAGAACAACACTGGCCCCACAGCCAGGAGCTCCACGCTGGCCCCACAGCCAGGAGCACCACGCTGGCCCCACAGCCAGGACCACAATGCTGGCCCCACAGCCAGGAGCACAGCTCTGACCCCACAGCCAGGTGCTCCTGGAGCTCCTTGCAGGGACAGCTGAGACCTGCCTGACCCAAAACTCCTCAGAGGTGGAGCTTGGTCAGCACCTGGGTGCAGAGCAGCCCCTGGAGCCCACGGGGAGCACACATGTGGCTTGGCCTCTCATTAGGTCCCAGCTCAGCACCCAGAGCTGGAGAGGAGGCAGACATTAAAGCCTCAGAGCAGGCTCTGGCATTCCTTTCCTGTGATTTAGGTATTTCAGTTTGATTTGGGCACATTCTTTGTTAGGAGTTTTTACTCGCAACCCAAGCCAGGGGAAAACCCAGGATGTTTGTTTGGGTCTAGAAGAGCTGTGGTTGCACAGAAATTTCTTTTCTGTAGTGCTGGCTCAGGCTGCATTGATCTCTCCTCACACCTGCAAAATCTGTCTTCACACAATGGAGATTGTTGCACATTTCTGCTCTTCTCACCAGCTTTGTGCATCTCCTCTGTAGCTGTACAGGGGCTTACTGCCTTGCTCTTGAAGGGGATGCTGAGATAAGAATTACAAACCCTTCCCCATTCACTTTCTTTGTTAATGCTCAATCACTCTATTTTAAAAATCTTACCGAAGCAACTAACACAAGCCCTGAAAACCCTGAAATATGGACTCCCTGCTTGGTTTGTGACGTGCCTGCCTGTCTGTCTGCCCTCAGGTATTGTGCTGGTGGCCATCAATCCCTATGAACAGCTGCCAATCTACGAGCAGGATGTCATCTACGCCTACAGCGGCCAGAACATGGGGGACATGGACCCCCACATCTTCGCCGTGGCCGAGGAAGCCTACAAGCAGATGGCCAGGTCAGTGGGGGCCCAGCCACGGGGGTTTGGGTCAAAAGTGGGCAAAGATGCCATTAAATGCTCCAGATCCTCAGTGAAAGCAAAGTTGTGAAAGAGAGCGGGCTGGAGGTCAGGGATTGCTAATTAATTCTCCCTAATGACTTGATCCCAGTTTTGCACCCAGACTGCTGGACTGATGGGGATTCCTGTGGTCCTCATGCGGAGGATCCCTCTCTTGTTGCTTCTTGGATGAGTTTCCTGGAAGAAATTCAAACCACTCTGCAAATGTCATGTTTAATAGCTTAGAGGAAACCACACTTCAGATAATTCTGTGAGATAATCAAACTAAATCCAGAAGCTAATGTTAGTTGTTGTTTCATGGAGACATTGTGATTTTGAGTTAGGTGGTAACTGGCAGATACTTGGAGATATTTATGGGTCCCTCAAAGCAGTGTCTTCACCAGATGGATATGGTGAGAGTTTTACTTTATTTATTTCCATGCTTTTTGTGTTGCTGTGGACAAATGTAGGATTTTGTTCTTAACAAATAAGTCATGATCCAAAAGAGAACTGGGGAGGAAACTGAGAATTGTTGTACCAGGGATCATTTTATTATAGTTATCAGGATTCACACAGTGTGTTTTTGTTTGCTTGTGGATCAGCTGAGATTTTGTACAGCCTTGCTTTTAACAGCAAGAGTAAGCCCTGAACCATTCTCCAAGGTTATTTCTTTCTGCTGTGTCTGGATTTTAGTGGTGAGTTAGGATGCATTTCTAATAAAAATGAGCTGGACTTCAATCCAGAAATGCACATGAAGGAGCCATGCCCAGAGATGGGATGGATTGCACCCAAACGGAGTCCAGCCTGCAGTTCACTCCTGCAAGTGCTTGTGCTCTGGGCACAACTGCTTTGGGAAGAGTTCAGGAATTTGGGGAGCTGCCTGTAGAAAGAGGATGATTTAGGATTTTGTCCATGTGTGATTCCAGACTGAGCAGCAAGCTGCAGGGTTCTTTTTAGATTTTGCTGACCTGTTTGGACAGGACCTGTGGGTTTTCCAGGGCAAGTGTCTAAAACACAACTCACTTTTCTGCTAAGTTTGTGCTAGGGACAAACTTCAGGTGCTGAAGTTTGCAAGGTGCACTTCTCCCACATGCCTCAGGAATTTTGCAGGCAGTGGCCTAACAGCTCTATCCAGCAATGCTTGTCTCTGCTTTCCTCCTTATCAGAATAAAGCTACTTTTGACAGCAACTCATAAAGGATAACTGCTGTCTCTGGGTGGTTCAGGCTGCTCTGTTTTCAAGGGGACAGGAAAATAACCACCTTCAGAGCTCTTAGACAAGGTGCTCACTGCTCAGTGCTCCTCTGGTGCTCTCTGTTTTGGGCTGTTATTATGGTAATTGCAGGCTTGGGTACAAAAGAGGGTTTCAGACAGGGCTGAGAGGAGAGTTGGACATGGATTAGAGGAATCTACCTGGTTATTTGCAATGCACCTTCAAATGTAGCACACTGAGTTTTAAGTCTGAGTGCTCCTGGGTGGGTGTTGTGTTACCTGCAGCTGGATCTGAGCTTTTCCCTCCATGGTGCTCTGAGGAGAGTGGTGGAGCTGTTGGGGCAGGGGGTGTAGATGGCATAGCTCCTGGCTGATGCATAAAGGCCACTGAAAAGGACTTATTTCTGCTCTTTTTTTAGCTGAAATGCGGATTCTGTGGGATGCCTCATGTCTGCAGCTCAGCTTTACTGCTTTGGGTTGAGGTGGGATGTGGCTTGTTAAACCTAAACTGGTGCAAAAATATCACTTGTTTTGCAGTTCAGCTTTTAAACAATTGGATTCTGTCTGGTGCATCCGTATAGATTAGGAATAAAACTCAAGCCTCCATCTCAGAAGGTCACACTTGCAAGGTGATTGAGAGCAGGAAAACAGTCTGGCCAGTCCTGGGTTTTTTTTAATATTTTGTGTCCATTAGTGGCCCAGAGCACACAGAGAAAGTGCAGTAAAGGGGATTGAATGGGATTGAGTGGATGGCAAGGGAAAAGGACACAAAACTTAAAGACTGTGTTAAATGAGAAAAACTGGAGGTAATGAGATTTTTATTTCTCTGAGTTTTCCATGCAGAGACAGGGTATCAGGGCAGAGTATAAGGCAGTCTGTGTACAAGTGTTGGTGACTTGCTCCTGTTCTTTCCCATTGCCCAAGAGATGGGACAGGAAGCACCTTCACAGGTGACTGTGTGGCATCCTGTGTTTGCTTTTGTCCTGCCATCAGAAAATGCCAATTTAAAAGGAAAAAAAAAAAAAAAAGGAAAAATAAAAAAGGAAAAAGGAAAAAATAAAAGCCATTGGTGGGCTGTACAAGGGGGCTGCAGAGGTTGTATGACAACACCTGATCCCTGTTTTGAGTCAGAATTTTTCATAAAGCACCTGAACACCTACAGTGGATGCAGTGTTTGTTAAAACTCCCCTTTAAGTATGAGCTTTTTACAAAGAGGATGTTTTTGCAGCTCTTGCATGTGAAACAGCTTAAAAAACAACAACAAAAAAAAGGGCTGGTGATTAAAATTCATATGTGACATCCTCTAATTTTTACAGTGACCAGCTCTTTAGAAAATCCCCAGACACCCAGCGTGGGATTAAACACTCTCAGTTCACTGAAACAGAGTTGTTTTAAACAAAGTGAGCAGCATGGAGGCAGTTTGCTCCAAGGGCTGCTGCTGGAGGCGGAGGAGTCAAGTGTTGGGATGGTGGAAGGACGGATCATTTAGTGATTATTAGTGGCCCTGGGCTAGAAGCATTGAGTGCCTTGGGACATGGATTGCCTGCTCTGGTCAGGGTCCTGTCCTGGAGAGGTGCAGTGGGGCTGGGGGGCCACAGAAGGTGTTTTCCGTCCTGGGAGCAGTCTGAAAGCTGTGCCGTGGTCACACGGAGGGACAGCACAGCCACTGATGCCCTGGCTGATTCTTGCTTTTCTCACAGAGGAACAAAAGGCGCCTTGTGTGCCCATATCCTGGCTCTAATTTCCCTGTGTGTCATCGCTCTGGGCAGGAGCCTGGAGTCTGGCAAAAATTCCCTCTGGAGAACCTGCATTTCTACTGCAGTCAGCCTGACCTGAGCAGCACATGTTTCACACTGCTCTGTGCCAGAACTGCCAAGGCCGAGCTGGGGACAGCTCTGAGCCCTTCATGACAAGGACATGGAGGGGCTGGAGCATGTCCAGGGCAGGGAACGGAGCTGGGGAAGGGGCTGGAGCCCCAGGAGGGGCTGAGGGAGCTGGGAAGGGGCTCAGCCTGGAGAAAAGGAGGCTCAGGGTGGACCTTGTGGCTCTGCACAGCTCCTGACAGGAGGGGACAGCCACAGGGTCGGGCTCTGCTCCCAAGGAACAGGGACAGAAGGAGAGGGAACGGCCTCAGGGCAGGCTCAGGGTGGGCAGCAGCAGGAATTTCCTCATGGAAAGGGTGCTCAGGAGCTGGAACTGCCCAGGGAAGGTTGGAGTGCCCATCCCTGGAGGTGACCAAGGAAGGACTGGACATGGCACACAGTGGGGATCGGGCACAGCTGGGACTTGATGTTCTTGGGAGGGCTTTTCCAACCTTACAGAGTCCATAATTCATGCTCTGACCCCTGAATGTGACCCACTAGTTATTGCCATCTCCATGGAGGAAGTTTGGATGGTGACAGGGCAACACCATCTTCCCCCCTCCCATCCTTTGGGAGCTTTAGCTGTATTTTTAGTTAAATATTCCCCATTCTGTCTGCAGCTTCATTTTAATTCTTGTCAGCTTGACTTGTCCATGTGGTCATCATGTTTTCATGTGATGCTGCGCTGAGTCTATTAGGAAAATCACTACAGTGGATCTATTTGTGTGACTTTTCTGTCTTTGGCCCTTGTCTCTTCCTTTTGTATCAGCTGGGTTTGTTCTGGGCACAAGCTATGAGTTGCTAGTCCAAGTCAGGTTTCTTAATTCTTTTGGGTTTGGTGAGGCTCTTTCTTGGTGGTTTTTGGTTTTTTGTTTTGTTTTGTTTTGTTTTGTTTAGGTTTTGTTCCTGTTTTCTGTGGGGTTTTTTGGTTTTTTGTTTTGTTTTGGTTTTTTTTTGTTTTGTTTTGGTTTTTTTTGTTTTTGTGGGGGTTTTTTTGTTTTGTTTTGTTTTTGTGGTTTTTGTTTTGTTTTGTTTTTTTTTGGCTATTTTATCTATCTATTTATTTATTTATTTGATTAAAACTCACGCATTATACATAATAAAATACAGAATTGAACATCACTAAGTGAGAGAGGCATGTGCTGTGGTCAGTGGAGCAGAAGAATGGGCCCTCCAAAGGCTGCCAAACATGTCTCAAGAGCAGGGAGCAGGCAGCAGAGGTGATCTTTGCTCAAATCATAAATCAAACACTGAAGGTACCGTCAGCCCCTTCTGTGTTTTCCACGTGGCAGCTCTGTGTCTCCCTTGTGTGGGCCCCTGAATGCTGTGGCATGGCAACAGCCCACGCCAGCTGATGGACACAAAGCCAGCCCAGTGTCCATCTCTCCCCGTGGCAGAGATCTCAGGCAGTAAAGGACTTGTGAAAGCCTCCCGAGAAGTGCAAGGACTGGGTCGAGTGCTGGGGGTGTTTTGCCTCCATCTGGCTGATGCTTTCACAGGTTCATCCCTGCAAAGCTGTTCCATGAGGCCAGGCAAGCATATCTTGTGTCTGTTTCACATGAAACTGCTAAATACAAATTGCAGACGAGTGTGACGTTCTGCCAGGAGCACAGAAGGGCTCTGCAGGCCTTACCTGACCCTTGCAATGTCAGTGGGAATGCAATTGTCCTGGTGACCTGTTGCCTTGACTGGAGCTTCCTCCTTCCCCACTTGAAGATCTTCTCACAGTGTTGTTGATAGTTCTTGCAGAAGAAATCAAATAAGAAATGCAGGAGTGAGTTTGATGGATGAGTTCAACTTCAGCATATCTTGTCTGAGCAGCAGCTCAGTGGGTACCAGATAACCCCTGCTTGGTGTCTGCAGTTCCAGCCGGGCTCGGCATCTGTTGTGTAATTCCTGAATTGTAAATTGTGTGGAAATAGGGTGTCTCCTGCCTTCAGCCCCACTGCCCACACGTTGCTTCTGTCACCAAGTGCTCAAACACTCGGACTGCAGGCAGGTAACTCGATGCAGCAGTGGCTTTCCATTTTTACTGGAAGTTAGTGCTCCCAGGCTTTGCACTGTGCTGTCAAAATCGCTGCTTCCTGCAGCCACAGGGGAAATGTCTGTGTCCTGCAGAGAGGCAGGTGCCACTGGGGCTGCCCAAGGTGACCACAGCTCTGTTTTCTGCTCTGGGGGCAATGCTGGAGCTGGAAAAGAGCAGAAATTGCAGCGCCAGCCCTGCACACAAGCAAATAGACTCAGGGAGGGGTATGAGCACGGTGGGGGATGTCTTTTCATAGCACTTCTGATTTCCAGCTTTTTCAGGAGGACTTAAAGCCATACAAAGAGAGAGCAGACAGGAGTTAAAAGAGAGATTAACCCCCGACAGAGATGCAAGGGGAATCAGACTGGCACAGTAAATAAGGCTGAATCCTGTGTTGTATTAAAAGCAGGGAAGGGTTTTGTTTGTCTCCAGGGGAATGAGGCTGAGTGGGGGCTTGCAGGGAGTTGTGGGGCTGAACTGTGCTGCAGATCACCAGGGCTGTGCAGCAGGGACCATCCCTGGTCTAAAAAAGGGACCAGATGACAAATAACTCAAGAGCCTTGGATTTAGGAAGCTGCAGGCTGATGGAGTTCTCTTATGTTTAGACTTAAAAGTGGGATGTGAATGAGGGGAGGAGGTTTTGCAGGAGTTATCCCATGATAACATGCTGGTGTAAGACCTCAGGGATTGTTTTTCTTCTCCCAAGGTGATATGTAGGAAAAAAAATAATTGGGAGACACTCCAGCAAATGTTTCTCAAGAACTTCAGAGAGACCCTCTGGTCTTACTTGCTGTGGCAGAGATGCTCTGAGAGGTAGCCAACTAAATAACTTTTTGTAAATGTAATATTTTTTTCCTTTTTGGAAATTTAGAATAAAGACTGTGCTACTTGCTAGCAGATTTAATAATAAAGGAAACATCCCCTATAGAAAAATCATAAATACTCATAAATGGGACAGAACAGGCATGGGAAAGCTTAATGTAGAGAAAGGCCACTGCCTTACTGAAAGTAATGAGAGTGTGTGTGTGTGTGAGTGAGAGAGAGAAATATCACTGACCAGAAAGGAGGGATAATAGTCTACATTGAACATGTAACTACTGCTGTGATGCAGGAGAACTGCTGGAGCTCCGAGGGGAGACAGCTGTAACACCAAGCATCATTAAACATTCAAAACAGCATTTATGAGCATAATTATGTCATCAAAGCCCAAAGACTTGTGACTGGCCTTGCCCACCTCCCAGTCACTGCTGGCCACCTCACATCCTCAATGAACTTCTGGAGGTCTCGGGATGGGGAACCCAGAGTGTGGTTTCTGAAAATCCCTTTCTGGGGTTTTCCTTGTGCTCATCAATTGATTAATTAGCCAGATGGCAGTGTGGGAGTTTTCCAAGCAGCAGTAGCTTAGGATGGTGGTCAGTCAGAAGGACCTTCTTTCTGGGGCTGGCATGGGGTGGAAGAGTGATGCTGTTGAGCCAGGGACGGGCGAAATGACTCATACGATTTCAGAAGGCAAATGAATGTTTATTCAAAAACACCTCTCTCTTTTATAGAGAACACTGTGAACATTAATTACATTGGTCTTAGAGTGAAAACATTTCACCTGATGGCTACACTGGACCTAGGTCGGTGTGGCAGAACATATCTATAAACAATGTGAATGAAAAGCAAGATAATAGATTGTTTACGTTCTTCTCTGATGTTTTCCCAGTCTTAGCCTGGCAGAAATCTTTCTCTTTTTCTCTCTGACTGAACTGAGAATATCCACAGAAGGGCAGCTGACTTGTTCTCCTGGTGCTCCAAAGCTATCTGCTGGCACAGCATCCCAGGGCTCCTTCCTGTGTGTGGAGCTTTTTGGGAGGACACAGCCCTAAGCCTCCTCCCTCTGCAGCACTCCAGCAGCTTGCAGGTGGCCTGGGCTGGAGCCAGGGATGCTCTGTGGCGTGATCCCAGCACAGAAAAGAGCATCAGGGTGCCAGAGAGCTGAGGAAGCTGGCCGGGTGCGTGTTTTGCTCTCCTTGGGAACAGCACACAAAGGAATTGCTGACCTCGTTTCCGTGAGGCTGAGGAGCTCATGTTCCTCCCCGACGGGGTGTGCAAAGCATCGGTCCTGCAAGAAGGTCATCCAGACTGGAGAGAGCTCAGCATTTCGCAGAAACTCGGAGCTGTGAGGGTTTTCTGTGCTGTTGGATGGGCATTTCCAGCCAGCTGTGTGAAGCAGATGGGGCATTAACAGGCTGGGGCGTGTGGGAGTCCCAGTGCTCCCGTGGGGAAAACACCTGGAGTGCTGGAACCCCTCATGAAAGCACTCTGACCTCTGCAGAGATGCTGTGATTTGCTCTGTGGGGTTTGGTCTCAGTGTTGGGAGTGTGGGGTTGATGAGTGTTAAACAGAAGGAGCACTGAAGAAGGTTCACGCTGCACCTTTCCTGGTCTCCATGAGCGTGCTCATCCTTGCCCATTCCGGGCCACACTGTTGCTTTTAGGCTTTTTCCCAGCAACTGAGACATTAAAAGCTGCATTTTCTCTCTGGCTCCTTGCTGAAACCCAGTGGGGTGTGAGCAGATGGGTTCCAAAGCTGTGCAGGGTGAGTCCCAGGGAAAGCACCACCCCCAGTGCATCTCAGAATCACAGAACTTGCTGAGCTGGAAGGGACCCATCAGGATAATTAGGTTCAACTCAAGTCCACTTCTTTGTAATCCAACTCTTTCTTTGTCACCAGAATGTATTTTGAAGCTCTGATATGGGTGTAGATTGCTGGTGAAAACAGTGTTATTTCCCCCTGGTATGTGATAATGATATATATCAGAATACATGATACACTGATATGTATCAGAAGTCAGTTATCCCTACAAAAATAGAATTATCTATGTTAAATATAGTTTTCTGTGTAAAAAAAAAAAGAAGGACCAAAAAAAGGTTGTATAGGGTAATCCATGCAGTTTATGAAAATGCAGAGTAAAAAATGACCCAAATGTATAGCCTGTGAAAATCTGTCCTTGTAGTGCTGCTGGCTTCAGCAGCTGCACCACAAAATGTGCATTTGCAGCTGATATTTGAAAATGCAAACAGAAAAAAAGTCCTTAAACATTCTTGTTCAACTGGGTGAAAAATATCTTCTTGGGTTTCTCTGAGGGAAAAGTGTAACTGCCTCTAAGTTGTGGTTTTCTATTTGCCTTGAGTAAAAATGCTAGGGATTGTAAAAACCCAAATTAGATCCAACAAATAAAAGAAGATGCTGCCATGCTCAACAGTGATGCTGCTCCAAATTCTGGTTATCCCACAGAAATGGGAACAACTCCTGGCTTCAGAGACCGTTTCAGAGAAGTCTTTTCTCTGTGTTATGATGCTGCAGCACTCTGATTCTTACCTCCAGAGTGCAACTTCTGTTTGGTAATTTGAAAACAGAGTCTGAGTTTTCCTCATTGTCGTTAGTACTCGAGGGATGCAATCCAGTGGTAATTAAGTTATTGCATTTTTTTATATTTCTAGCAACACAATGCTGTAGCTATGCTCATTCTTAGCCTTGGCAGCACTGACAATGGAGAAATGCATTGGGGCTTTTGTGGGTGTTGTCATTGTGGTCAGGCTTAATTCAAACTGCAGTACTTAAAGGATTTTTAATCTTCAGATTGCTTTATGAACACTAATCCTACAAGCAACCTGAAAGAAGTAGGTTAAATATGATTTCCATGGTGGAGAGACTTATTGACTCATTCCACAACAAAGAGAATTAGTGTCAGAGCTGGGATTAAAGCTGGAGTGACCCCTGACAATTGTTCACAGGGTCTGGCTCTGCCTTCATTTATTCCAGATCCTTTTCCCTCTTGGAAAAGCTGTGTTTTCAGTGCAACTGGTTTTGCTCCTGCTGCAGAGACCAGGGTAAAGTTGTGCAGTTAAGCTGCTTGTGCCAGTGGTGATTTTCTGAAGGGATGACTATGAAGACAAATCCTATATATTCTAGGTCCCTTCTCATGGGTTTGGATTGTTGCTTTAAAGAAAGCTGACTTTGGAGAAATTTCGACTGGTGATGTATGTATGTCTGAAGAACAGTTTGGGTATATTTGTCTTCAAATACTGTTTTCAAGCAGTGTTGCTGAAGGCTGAAGGTGTAAAATCTACATTGAGGTGTCCCCTGTCTCCTCTGTCTCTGGCACAGCAGTGCTGAGAACCATCCCTGGATTCAAACCCTTTTTTATTGCAGTGGCTTGACCGCTATCCCCTTTTCTGAAGTGAAGATTTTTCCAGGGATGTTCTGCCCTGGATTGATTAGATAAAGTGCTGGGGCCTGCACGTGGAAACACTGAGCAGTGCCACACTTCTGCTCTGATGCAGATTGCTCCGTGTCCAGCTGGGCAGCTTGGGGTGTGGATGCTTCTCCACACCTTTCCCAGGCTGTTTGGGGGCTCCTCCAAGGGCAGCAGTGGTCTCTGTGTTCTTGCAGGTGAAGGACTGACTGCTTTAACAGCAGGGAAATATGTTCCCTGGATGTAAAAGCTGGTAATTAGCTGCCAGTGCTAATCAGCAAAGGAATCTGAAGCGCCCTTTCTCTTCATAGCCAACTGACTTTTGTTTGCCTTGGGCAGCACCTTTAGATGTTGCTTTTCAAAAAATGGTATCTATTAGACTTCTAGAGTAGATATAAAGAAGGGAATTCTACAGGTTGCCCAGAGCAGCTGTGGCTGCCTCATCTTTGGAAATGTCCAAGGCTGAGCTGGATGGGTTTTGGAGCAACCCGGGGTAGTGGAAGGTGTCCCTGTTCATGGTCTTTACTAGATGGCCTTTAAAGGTCCTTCCCAACCCTAGCATTTTTATGAATCTACGCTATTTTTCATGTGTTGTAAAAGCACCAGTGACCCCCTCTTAGTTTTGCTGGCTGGAGACCTCACCCCTCTCTTACGTGTGTGGTCTTGAGGGGCATTGCTCTTAAGATGCAGAAAGATGTGTTACCCACGTCCAAAGCACCTCTGGAGCTACTGGTGCCTCTTGCATTGAAGAAACACTCTGGATCTTGTTCTGGTTGGACTTCTGCTCCTTTGTGGTTTTATTTGCCTCTCGGATGGCTGGGGGCTGTAGCCCAGATCGTGGTGTGGTTTTCCAGCCTGAGCATCATGTGAGCTGTGAGCCACGTGGAGAGGAGCCCTGATGCACTTTGTGGCAGCATAAAAAGCTGTGGTGGCAGCCCTGAAGTGCACAGGAGCCCACCCAGCCCCAGGATGAGATGGAGTAGCACTGCCATGCAGCAGCAGCAGCAGTATTCACCCATAAACACTTCATTTTATCCAGGTTTTCTCAAGAATAGTTTTCTCCTGTGCTGGCACTGCCAAAATGGAATGTATTTTAAGCAGCTGTGTAGCACACTGTGCCTGCATGGTGGCCAAACATTTCAGTGTCTTTTATTCCACACTAAACACAAACACCTCCTGCCTGGCTTTAACCATTTCTGCTGCCTGAGCATCCTGTGTGCTGCCAGCTGCTCTGCAGGGTTCGTCGATTTTCCTCTGCTGGCACCAGTGATTGGTTAGCTTGTACACTGGAAAGGCTTTGCAGCCTTTATTCCTGAAAGCTTTTATTCCTGATGTCTGAACATGCACTATCCACCAAAAAACCCCAAAAGAGACACATCACTGCAAATGCAGGAGGCTGACCTGCTAAGGGCAGCTTTCTTTTCATTTTATGTTATTGATATACTCCAAAAGTTTCTTGTGCCATGGAGAGCTCACCTGGCCCATTTCATACTGCAGCACATCAACCATTAGGGTAAATTCTTGAGAAACTCTGTAAAAATGGGACCTGGCAGAGTGGCTGTAGTAGCAGTAAGTTGTGTTGGCCATAGTTTTGTCACTAGGCTCAGTGACTTTTGGCAAATGTCTATTTAAAAGGAGGCAAGCCAAAGGGAGGCATAAAGCACTCAGAATGACACTTAAAACCACTTTTGTGATGGGATCTGAAGCCCAGGGGAACTGTGGATCTGGGTTGGTCCTTAGCTGGGCTCTCAGGTGGGTTGGTCTCTGCCTTCCCCATCCTGGCCCATCCCAAGAGCTGGTAATAGAGATATTATGAGGTTAAAATTGATGGCAAGAACTCATAGTTGTGAATCTTAAAGAGAAAAAAATGGGTTACCAAATACTACCTTGCAACAGTGCTGTCTGGATGCCAGGTAATGCATCTTTTGAGATTTTGGCCTCATTTAGCTGAAGAGTCACTCCCAGACTGGTGGAGCTTTCGTCTTACAGCTTTAAGAGAAAAGTGGCAGAGAAATGTTATCTGAAATGTGCCACTTGGGCCATATCTGTCATGCAGAGCAGGGTGGGAAACAATAATTCTGAAGTAACTTTGAGGCATGTGTGAGCCATGCCAGCTGTGCAAGCCATGCCAGATCTACATTTGGAGGTATTTTAGTTGTCACCTGTCCCTTCTGCTTCTCCCTCACCTCTGACCAAGGACAGCCTGTTCATCCACCCTTGCAAACCATGCCAAAGCCTCTGTTTGCCCCTTCCTTGGTGGCTGACAGGAATTTTGTCTGTTGGGTTCTGCTGATGGCCAGGGTGGGATTTCACTGACGGAGCTCAGCAGTCCACGAGTCACTGAAACCATGGATCCATTAAGGCTGGAAAAGGCCTCTAAGGACAGGTTCAGCTGTCACCTCAAGTGAACATGCTCATGTCCTCAAGTGCCACACCCACACTTTGTTTGAGCACTTCCAGGCAAGGGGACTCCATCACTTCCCAACAGCCTGTGCTGGGGCTTGGCAGTCCCTTCCATGAAGAAATTTTTCCAGCTATCCAATCTAAGCCTTCCCTGGCACAGCTTGAGGCTGTTTCCTCTACTCCTTTCACTTGTTCCCTGGCAGGAGAGACTGATTACCCACCTCACCAAAGATGATCAAACCAAGGGTGAAGCTTCAGTCAGAGCTCAGTCAGAGATAAACCAGGACAGCCACCAGCAGGAACTGCTGCTATGGGTTCACCCAGCTCCCTTCTGGGGCTGGGGCTGAGTTTCACTTCCCCTCTGCTGGCTGCCCATGCCTGGTGGCTCGTGTTGCACACCTGTGGGAGTCCAAAGGTGTCAGACCAGCACGTTGGCATCCCCGTGCCTGGGCAGCCCCTGCCAGCTGGCTGTGGGAGAGCCTCGTTGGCTTTGCCAAGACCTGCTGTGGGCACGACGCCGTGACTTAGCAAGAGCAGGCTGTCCCCACCCAGGGTGAGTCACTGGGAACACGGGCTCTGGGTGCTGGCTCCTGGCTGAGGGCGTGCTCCACTCACAGCCCGTGTTTCTGCACTGCTGCCTGGGCGCTGACGGAGCTCACCCTAGCTCGAGGGTGGCTCTGTGTGGTGGAAAAGTCTCTCCTCCAACCCGAGCTTCCAAAGAAAGGCTCAGCAGTCTCTGTTGTTCAGTCTCAAGGCAGTTTATTGCATGTTATCTAAAAGATTTTCTCCCTGAGCTGCTGCGGTTTGCATGTTTATATGCATATGCATATGTTTATATGTTTATAGTTTTTCCCCAATGCCCATTACCTATATTAAATGGTGCATTTCTACTCTAAACCAATCTGTGAGCGCCAACATCACCAAGAACATGGAGGTAAGGAAGAAGAAAGAGGAGGAACAGGACCGGCCTACATTCCTCCATCTTAAAACCTCTGACCCCCATGTATGTCTCTATAGGGCACGAGAAAGTACAACGCGAGCTAGTTTCTACTTTGCAAGGTAAAAGAGAGAGTTTATTTTCTGACTCTGACTTTTATACTTTTCCAAAGGTGACAGTGGATTGGAGAGTGAATGGGCCACCTCTCCAAAGACATTGGACAAAGCACTAGTACATCAAGTCTCTCCACCCCCATGAAGGAATGCAAAACAGCACGTTATTTACAGAAACTGTGTGGGAAAGTTTCCCAATAGAATGTAAACTCAGAAGGCTTTAGAAAAACTCAAAAATCAGGGCGACACATGTACAAAACCAAACCCCCCTGTACAGCACTCAAAAATTCTTCCCTCTACTTTGTGACTACTTCTACTATAATATCTAAACTTTTGTGACTTCTTGTTCTTCCTGCAAGGTTGGTAAATCATTCCATGGTTCAAACCCAAAATCACAGCTGTTTCCAGCTGCCTGCCAGGGTCTCAAATGCTTCTGACCTGGGCCTGGAACATCCAAAAATGTCTGAGGGACATTTTGAGTTCCGACATGTTGATGGGGTGCTTAGAGGCTCCTCTGGCCTTCCTGTTCATTGGTAGCCAGGAGAACTAGCTGGCTAGGGGATGGATTAAGATATACACTTTGAGAATTGGTGTCTGAAAAGTAGAGAGGGCTGGAAATTATCTTGTCAGTCCGCTGCTGCTGAAAGTGTCTCAAAGTCATGGCTGCACCAAAATGTTACATGTGACTTGGCTGAGGTTTTTTCCTCAAACCCTAAGCCTAGAAGGAATTAAGATGTTTCTGCCTGACAGTGGAGGGAAGTAATGGTGTGGTGTGTCTTTGTTGGAAGCACAAAAGTGTGGTATGGCAATCATTTAGCCTCTGTCCTCATCTGGTATAAACTTGAACTGAGTATCCTAAATTGAAATGTGTTTTGATGGTGTTTCCTGATGTCAAGAGAACTGCAAGGTATAAATTTGTTGTTGTGCTTGTGTATTGGATTTTCTGTGCCTGCTTTCAGCTATGATTCATGGAAGCCAGGGCAGAGTCTGGGAAGCTTAAGCTGATCTTACTTAAAAACACACTCAATTATGTCCTTACAGCTTACCCAAGAGCTCAGGTATTTTGGGAGCTTATAGCAAATCCTGCAGTGAAAACTCTGCCCTTCCCAAAGTCTGCAGCCAAATTGCAGAGTTGCTGGGTTTGCTGTGTGCTGATGATGCCCTGGGGAGCGAATCCCACTGCAGCAGAGGTGCTTGGCCCTGGAGCCAGCAAACCTTTTCCTGGAGGGATGTAGGTCTGAAAATGAGCTCCTCTTACCGCCTTGGCCCTTTCTTTGCCTTGCAGCTCAAGCATGTTAAACAGATTAATTATTGGGGTGTATCTGGTGGGTATGATGCTGCGAAGGACTGGCTGTTTCATGGTGACTTGTGCAATGGCATTTGTGTGAATTATTAATTTTGCAAGTGGAAAAAAGCATTTGGAAGAGTCTGTGCTCTCTGCGAGGCTCAAGAGCTGGATGAGATGGTGCATGCTGAGCTTCTCTGTGCAAAGTCCTGTGCCCTGGAGGGACGTGGTGAAGTATTTCTGCACTTCAGATCAGTGACCTCACAGTCTCATAGGATTTAGGAATGAGTCGCTGGTGAGAGTCTGATGTCAGACATGCTTTGTATCGAAAGCGTGATATCAAAATTTTAACCAGATGTTGGGAGTTGTGTGAAAACACTGATACTCATATAATTGCATAGAGAACCAAGTGACTTCTTCTGTGTCCCAATTTTAGGATGCTTTATTGTACAAATTCAGTATTTTTAATGCATTTTTTGAGTGTAGAGGAATCTTTCTGAGTAACTGTGTTTTAAAAGATATTTTCACAAGTTGACTGCTTTAATGAGCAAAATCTCAAATGCTTGAGTGAAGGAGCTGGGAGGGAAAATTAAATATACAGTATTAGCAGTTGATACTCAGCCAATGCTTGTTAATATTTCTCCAGACAGATATCCAGCAACAGAGTTTGGGTGTTGTGTAAGAAATGGGCTTCCCAGAGTCTCAGGATGAAGGAGGAAGCAGTGCTTCACGCAGGGGCTCAGTTCCTGCTGTCTCTGCAGGCCTCTGGGGATTTTCTGGAGATGTCCAGTGTCTGGGGATGTTCTGGAGATGTCCAGTTGTTTATGTTTTCTCTGGGAAGTGTCACAGTTGTGTATTACTCACTGTTACTTTCCTACTCCAGAAGAAATCCAGCGTCCGTAATGTAGGTGGCCACAGGGACAGGGACTGCAAGCAGCTGACAAGAAAATGGATTAACTCATAGAAGCTCATCTTTTACTGACTTTGCTGCTCTGGCTCCCCACCAGGGATGAAAAGAACCAGTCCATCATCGTGAGCGGGGAGTCGGGGGCGGGCAAGACGGTCTCAGCCAAATACGCCATGCGCTTCTTCGCCACCGTCGGGGGTTCCGCCAGCGAGACCAACATCGAAGCCAAAGTCCTGGCCTCCAGCCCCATCATGGAGGTAAAAGCTGCTTCCTTTCCTTTGTCCTGGTCACTCTGCCTCTCTGTAAGTCACAAGGATAGTGAGAACCCCCGGGGGCTTGAGAGAAAGGTCTGATTTACAGCGTAACAGTGTCCTGGAACTGGAAGGAAATGCAGAGATGCACCAACAGCCTCCATTTAGACCACCCCAACTGCACCTGTATTTGATGGCCTTAAAGCTGAGCCTAGGTATCCCCAACACATGTCCAGGAGCTGGGCTTTGAAGGGGCTCCAGTGTGAAGAACCCAAGCAGCGCAGCTGACACTGTCAGCGTTTCATCATCTTCTTCCTCCTTTGTCACTCCATGGTGCCCTCTAATCTCCTTCTTTTCTTATACAAAAAAATAGAATAGAGAAGGAAGGGATTAATCTGTTTGAGATATTTAAATTATTTTTTATTTTTATTAGTTTTCTGTTGCTATCAACCACGTACTGACCTCTTCCCCTAGGCAACAGCAATGGGACAAAAGGACATAGTCTTAATCTGTGCCACAGGAGGTTTAGGCTGGACATTAGCAGGAATTTCTTCATGGAAAGGGTGGTCAGACATTGGAAGGGGCTGCCCAGGGAGGTGTTGGAGTGCCCATCCCTGGAAGTGTCCAAGGAAAGCTTGGACATGGCACTGGGTGCTCTGGGCTGGTGACAAGGTGGGCATCAAGCACAAGCTGGACTCGATGGGCTGGGAGGGGTTTTCCAACCCAACTGACCTGTGATAGGGGAATAATGAGTCTCATTATTGGGAAATCCCTGCTCTGGGGTGAGCTGCAGCGTCCAGGCCAGTGGTGCTGCAGGTGAGCAGGAAGAAGAGCCAAAGGTGTGTGGCTGATGGGGAAAACTGGCTGGTTTTCTGCAGGTTTACTCCTGGTAAGCCTGCTAGTTTGCTCTTTTCCTCACCCATCTCCCCTGCCTGTGTGAAATGTAGCTGCAATACCGGGGGGGCACTTAAAACCATCCAAGACAAAAATTAATTGTGCACACTATTCTTCTGTATGACCACAGAATTTTATTGCTCTAATTTTCCTGCCTCTGTTCAGTTCTGGCTGTAATTTCTAAGTGCTGAGGCCAGGCAACCTGCCTGTCTTTATCGGAAATTGATGAGAACATTGCCTATGCAGAAAAAAATATAAAAGAAAACTGCCTGGTTTGCAGAAAAACCCTGAGTTAAATGGGCTTGTGAGGGAAGACGACCCACCCAGGGTCTCTGAATAAAGGTGGGGGCATCCTATAAGGTGGAGCAGGAATCTTGAGACTTCTGGGATGTGGATGGTTTAATTACTGTGCAAATACTTGTTGCTGTTTGTATGCATTTTTCTTCCAGAAAAACCCTGGAGACACCACATTTTCAGTGAAGAGTCCTCCCCAAAGTCACATTGCTCCTCTGCCTTCTGCATCTGGGAAGGGGTTTTCCTCAAAACCTCATGTGGCTGTTTATATAACACTGATTGCAAATCAAAGTGTTAAAAAAAAATCAAAAATTCAATTAAAATTTAATGTTTAATTTTGTTTGTTTTATGCAGGCCATTGGAAATGCTAAAACAACAAGAAATGACAACAGCAGCCGCTTTGGGAAATACATTCAGATTGGCTTTGATAAAAGATACCACATCATTGGTGCCAACATGAGGACATATCTGCTGGAAAAATCTCGGGTTGTATTTCAGGTGAGGAGGTGTGGGGCTTTTTCCTTTTTTTCCTTTTGGGTGCTATATTCCAGGAATTCAATAGTCTGGGTCTTTTCTATGGATAAGTAAAAAAAAAAAAAAATCTCTTTATAAAGAGAACTACAGAATCATTTAGGTTGGAATCCAACTGTCCCCCCAGCACTGCTGCACCCATCACAGAATCATAATCATGGATTGATTTGGGTTGGAAGAGATCTTAAAGATCACCTCATTCCACCCCTGCCATGGACAGGGACACCTTCCACTGTCCCTGGTTGCTCCAAGCCCCATCCAGCCTGGCCCTGGACGCTTCCAGGGATCCAGGGGCAGCCACAGCTGCTCTGGGCACCCTGTGCCAGGGCCTGCCCACCCTCCCAGCCAGCAATTCCTCCACAATATCTAACCTAAACCTACTCTCTGTCCATGGGAAGCCATTGCTCCTTGTCCTGTCCCCCCATGCTCTTGTACAAAGTCTTTTTCCATCTTCCTTGTGATCACATTCCCAAGTGCCACATCCACATGGCTTTTAAATCCCTCCAGGGGTGGGGACTCCACCAGTGCCAGGGCTGGACAGCCCTTTCCATGGAGGAATTGTTCCTGATGGCCAACCTAAACCTCCCCTGGCACAGCTTGAGGCTGTTTTCCCTTCTCCTGTCACTTTCTTGGTGGACACAGCTTCCAGATGTGTCTTTTGGACTCAGTCTTGGGAGTTCTTTGTGACTCCAGCCTGATGACCCTTGTCCTGGGCTGAGGTGTACCTGGGAGACTTGTTAGATAGAGAGCCAGGGAGAACAAATGGCAGGCAGCAGTGTTCAGTTCTGAAGACGAAGAAGGGGCAGGACAGGGGCTGGGAAGGCTGATATCTCTGCCACAGCACATCCCTTGGGTTTCTTGTGCAGGCTCAGGAGAAGCTTTCCTAGTTTCTGCTTGAGATATAGATCAGAAGCTAGTCCTTACACAAAAAAAGAGTGCCCCAACTACAAAAATCTTAGAAACCTGACAATTTTGAGAAGCCACGAAGAGTAAACCACCTTCTTTTATATTACTGTGGGTTTGCAACTAAGTGCTTGCTGCTTCATTTAGCCTGGTTACTCCAGAGAGGGATAAGATGTGGAAGGTAATACAGAATTATTTACTCTCTTTTCCAGGTGAGCAGTGTGTGTTGGTCAGGTTTGGCACCTCCTTTCTCCCAGGTGGCGAGGAAAACGTCCTTGTGTTGGTGTCACTGACGGGTCTCGGTGGTGGGAGGCAGGGGATGGGACCAGGGTGTCCCTGGGCTCAGGGGGCAGCAGTGTGAGGGTGGGAGCTCTGCTGTCACCCCTCTGTGGCTCTGGTAACTCAGTATTTCCCTGCAGGCAGAGGATGAGCGCAACTACCACATCTTCTACCAGCTCTGTGCTTCCTCAAGCCTCCCGGAATTCAAAGACCTTGGACTCAGTAAGTGCTGGCACATCCCTGTGCCCTGCTGGCTGTGCCTGGCTCTGAGGACAGCAGGAGAGAGTGGTGGGGTCAAAAATGCAGAAATTGCCCCGGGAGGAGGGAAGGAGATGAGGCTGAAGGGCTTCTGCTGCTGGGTGGAGCACAGGTTTGCTCACCCCATCACCAGGGATGTGGCAGCTTGGGTAGCCTGGGGATGTCCTGGCATGGGGTGTCCAGAGAATCTGTGGCTGTCTCTGGATCCCTGGGAGTGTTTGGGGTTGGGCTGGATGGAGCTTGAAGCAACCTGGGAAAGTGGAGGGTGTCCCTTTGAGGTCCCTTCCAGCCCAAACCATTTTGTGATTCCATGGAAATCAGCAGCAGAGCTGCAGTGAAACTACATTGCTGTGGTGTATGCCAGCTGATGCAGGGAGAACATGTGTTAATATTGTACCAACCTTGCATAAGGCGTGTGTTTTAAATGTGAGTGTGGACTAATCTGGCCAGTGTCTTGGCAGGAGTGGTTGAGTCCTTTGGATTTTTTATGTTTCTTTCTTTTTAATGGCTAACTCCTGGAATGAGTTGTGTTTTTATCCCCAGGATTTACAGCAAAACACCTGATTCAGGGGGTTTGCATTCACAGCAGGTGGTGCAGCAATGAATTTTAATTCTTTTTTTGTCTTGAATATTTGCTGTTGCTTAGAGAGAAAAGCAAGGTTTAAACAAGGCTTTTAAACTATTTTGAATACAGAGCAAGGCAGGTTCTGATCCCACCACAGGTCTTACAGAAGTTGCCATCCACACTACGGTGGAATGGCAGATGAAGAGAGGGGATTTCAGTTTTTAAGTAATTCTTAATGACCTTTTGGGTCACTGTAAGCACATTGCTCACACAGAGCACATCACATGGACCACTTTCAAGAGTATATGCCATACTTATGTGCTTCATTTTTAAAAACATACCCTGGGTAATGATGATGTTTTCTGGCATCTTAAAATTCAGACACAAACTATTTCAGCTACATCTGGGAGATGACTTGACATGTGAGAGCTCTCTTCTTGGGAATACGTGGATCAGGGGAAATACCAGTCTTACTCATCACAGCTCTCTAAAAGCTTCATCTGTGATTGTGGTGAGTGGCAGGAGTGCAGGCTGAGAGGCCTTTGCTGTCCGGGTGCATCGCCCAGGACATGATTGTGCAGTTGTGGCTCTCAGCTCCAGCATCTCAGGCATGAATGTGTAATGGCAACAGCTAGGACGAGTGGGTGCCAAGGCCATTAGCTGCAAGGAAGCCCTCTTGAGCAATTTCTAATCAAAATTTGGTGCCAGCGCTTGTCAGTCTCTGTGGCACTTTGCATTTGCTGTGTCACAGCATGCGCAGGTGTCCACTGGGTGTTGGTGAAGAAACATTTTTTCCAGAGGTGAAGGGGTGTGCCCTTGGTGTTTCCTGCCCTCCTACCTTGCAACAAGCTGGAAAAAGCCTCCCCAAAGTGTTTTGGGGGCTGTCAGATGTGGGGCTGCTCATGGGCTTGGTGGGGACAGGGTTGTGTGTCCATGAGCTGCTCCTGTTGGTGTGACTCAGGCTCTGCCCTTGCCTGTGGGATTTCTGATGCTGGGCAGTGGGTGCAGAGGTGCACAATTCACTTGTTTGTCTTTCTTTTGAGTGATGTATTTCATTTCCAGCTTTGCCTTGGATTTACTGGCCTTTGTGAAGATGACTAGTCAGAACTCAGATTTATTTCCTTGTGTGAGCTGTACTTACCTGTCAATCCTGTCTTCCCAAGGCTTATACCAAACAAGAGGTGTCTTGATGTGAAAATCCACTTTTTATTTATTACTCATGGAGGAGGATGTATAGTTTTCCATCTAAAAACCAGGAGCTACTGCTTCTCCTTTGGGTCTTACACATACAGAGAATTGTTATTACTTCCTTTTATGTTGCAAGATGCTGGAAAACAAAAAGAGGCTCCAAACATACATGAGCCCAGCAGAGCAAACCAGCGTTGGCTTCAGTCTGAGTGATCCTAAAGGCTTAATTTTAAACTAGAAAGTAAATATTTGACTTTAAATGGTAATCTGCAGTGCAAGTGCCTTTTGAAGTGTGGTGTCTAGCTTAATGATGCCTGGGCAGTGGTGCAAGACAGAAATGTGTTTTATTTGTTTGCAGTGAATCAAAGGGTTTGTGTGGTTTAAATAATTACGGAGATCATGAAATACAGAGATTGGAGTCAGTTACACCAGGGATGACTTGAGGCAGAAACAGATCCCAGTGTGAATGTTTAAAATCAGCCCTGGCTGCATCTTGCAGGGTGATGTGCAGCAGCACCAAGCTGTGAGTGTGATGTGCTCCACCATGGGCTGGGTGAGCTCCTGTTGTGCTGATGGACCAGGAGGGACACAACCTGCCTGACCTCAATCAGCATTTTCTGCCCCTCGTTCCTGATGCTCCAGCAATGAGTGGAATTACCAAAATCGCTGGGTCGCATGGCTTTGTATGCCAAAAATAATTAAATGTTTTTCTTTACAGCCTGAAAGTACAGCTAATGCAGAAGCCTGTGGGAGGCCTGGGAAGGGAGGGGGAGCTTCTGGTGGCAATTTGAGTCAAGAAGAGTGCAGATTGCAGTGATTTTAAAGCTTACCACTAGGCTGGTGTGGAACACAGTAGGCTTTTTTCTCTATATTCACCACGCTTGGGAAATATGTTTGTGTGTGCTAATGAGTGGGTTTTGGCAAATGACTCCTACTCAATTCTAAACAGGCTGAAAACTGATTTTGGGTGGGGTGGGGAGGCTGGGCTCCCCCAGCCCTCGCAGGGAAAAGCTCTGGCTCTGCCAGGCTCAGCCAGCAGCCGTGGGCACACATCTTACTGCTGTGGGCCTCACAGGAGTCCTTGTTTTAAGGAGGGGGATTACCTGTGGATCTTTCTTAAGTGGACACAAATCCTGCAATCTCTTCTTGTGGTATTTGCATTGGAAATGCCTCTCAGCCTCCACAGGATTTATTGGTGTCATCCTGGAGTAACTTTGCTAAAGCACAGATGTTCAAGTGGTGTAATGCAGGCACTGCGAGCCTTCTCCATTCCCTTGGCTCCCAAGGATTAAGGCTTTGTGTAGGAAAGGTGTTAAAACACCTGAATTGGTTATAGATGTGTAAAACAGGATGAGGAGTTACTGCAAGGGGTCACCTCAGTGTTTGAAATGGTCTTCCCCCAAGTGATGGAGCTGTTACTTGAATCCCAAATACACCACAGCACTGCTCAGACTGAACTTGCTGTACGTGGAAAAAGGGTTTCATCATTGCAAGAAGCAGCCACTTACCAAGGTTCTGCTTCTTCCACCCCTAAGCAAACTGCAGATCAAAGGACACGGGTGTCCTTCAGGGGTGGGGCGCAGGGAGCATCCCAGTGCCTGTTCTGGGGAGTGCTGCAGTGGGGTGTTGTACTGGTTTAGGGCAAATTTGAGAGAAATCCTCCAGAAGGAGCCCCCAGAAAGCAAACCCCCATGAACCCTACCCCCACCTGATTCAGGACAGAAGTGGGGAAAAACCTGTTTATTTAACAAATAAAACACTCCCCAGCACAAAAAATTAACAACACCAGATGACTACAAAACTCTTTCACTGCTCTGAAGAGATGACAAATTGAGAAAGTCTCTCCTGAGAGTGGTCACTCTGTTATTGGACCCCTGGCACTGGGAATGGCTGCTGCAGGTTACAAAGTGCAAACTCCCGGTGTTTCCCAGGTCCCAGTCTGGAGCAGGTTCGAATGGTTCCAAGAAAAGGGAAAGAAAAACAGTCCAGGGAAAATTTGGACTGCTTAGCTAAAGTAACTAATAATAAAAAAAAAAAAAAAAAAAAAAAGAAAAAAAAAAGGAAAAAAAAAGGAAAAAAGAAGGCAAAAGAAAGCATAAGCAAGAGCAAAGGCAAAAGCAAAAAGCAAAAGCTGCACTCTGTACCACCGTCTGTGTCCACCAGACTGTGAGGGAGTGAGCAGGCTGATAACAAAGCAAAATTTGGCTTTTCAGAGCCAGTCTTGAAGGCAGAGGACATAATATCCAGCATAAACAGGACAGACAACTGGAGATACAAGCGTCATAACATCAGCCTAGGACAGGTGTGGATATGACAGTCTGGTCAGAGAGAGAGAAAGATAAGATTTCCCATGAATTGGTCTGGGAAGTTTTAGGGAGGTGGAGAGAAAGAACTGTAAACTATCTGCAGGTGGTGTTTTGAAGAAGTTTTTTTGTCATAAGATGTTCACCAAAGGGTGTCTTCTTAATTAGCCAGTCATGTGAATTGTGTTGAATAAATAACCAATCAGTTCCACCCGTATCGGAGCAGGGTATAAAAGAAGGTGTTCTGATAAATTTGGGGCATCTAGGCTCTTAGCCTTCTGACCTGGAGTCTGTGTCACTTATTATTTGTTCCTGGCTCAATGGGGACAGTGGGGAGGAGTGATTGCTGGTCTCTTTCTCCTCTTTTTCCTCCCCTAGCATGTGCCGAAGACTTCTTCTACACTTCTCAGGGAGGTGACACATCCATCGATGGTGTGGATGATGCTGATGACTTTGAGAAAACCAGACATGCCTTCACCCTGCTTGGTAAGGAGTTGCTCTGCTTGGAGTCTGCCCAGCAGAAGTCTCACAATTGTTTTCAGTGTGTTGCCTGAATTATAACGTTCCTGTTGACGTAGTTGGCTTTACTTTGCTCTTTAGTAGGAGCTGCAGAAGTGTTTCTAGCAGCTGTCTGTGAAGCAGCAGTGAAATGGAGAGGGATGCAGAATTTAGGAGAAGGCATTCTGAAGTCAAGGCAGGGCTGCAGTATTGACTTGCTATTTTTTACCCTGTTTACGAGCAGGCAAAGAGCTATTACTGTGCAGTTCAGTCTGTGTTGTGGTTGAGGGTGATGTCACTTGTTGGATCACAGCGTTGTACCGAGTATCTGATTCCTGGAAATAATGAGCTGAGTGCATCCCTGCTGTGCAGAGTCCACATCCACATGGCAGCTGCAGAAGCTGTGGCTGTGTCCAGCCCCCGTGCTGGCAGTGGGGGAGCAGAGCTGTGGAAAAACAAGCTGGAGGGGAAAGCTTGCCCAGTGTATTTGTATTTATCTGAAACCAAGCTTATAAGTCCTGATGAGTCTTGGTACCTCTCATTTCCTTTTCACAGTCTGGGAGAAGAGCTCATGATATTTACAGTTGCCTGTGAAACCCCAACCAGCTGTGCCTGCAGGGAGTGTGGGGACTCACTGCAAGCTGTAGAACTGCAGTTGTTTTCCCAAAATTTGTCCTCTTTGTGTTTTAGATGGGCCTCATCTCTTTCTATCTGGGGTCTTGTCTTTACCCTCCTCTTGCTCAGCTTGTGTGAGTTCTGTTAACTACTCAAAAAATATGGTTCCTGGTGGCTCCAAACTTGCCCACAGGACTATAATCCCCAGAGAGCTCTGTCCCCATCCCCCTGGCATGTGTAGTGTCTCTTTTGTTCCCTTCTCTGGCTCCCCAAGCAGCTCCCCTGTCTCCTTGGTCCCTGGGAAGCCCTGTGAGAGCATCTTCCTCTGGGGCCAGTCTGATGATGATTTTCTGTTCTTCACATGCTCCTCTGTCTCTGCTTTTCCTCATTTTCCTTCAGTGTGTCCCAGCTCTGCTTCTGTTCATGGCCTGCTGAAACTGCTACTAGAGTTTCCAGTCTTGCCTTTTTGGGTGTAACAAGAAGTCAAATTTGTCTGCAAATCCCCAGTCTTAGCCAGGCTTAACTCCAGTTAAGAGATCCAAGTAAGAGCAGAGCATTGCTCCTTTTAGTAACCTTGAAACAGTTCTCACTGTGCTGATAGCAAAAAAGTTTTGAGAGAGAGAAAGGGAAGCTCTGGATAATTCAGAAACCAGCAGGTGATGTTTCAGACCTTGGGTGGATAATTAGGACACCAGCCCTGAGCACAAAAGGGAGACAGAAACCCAGCTGGGATGTTAAAAAAAATGCAAGATATGGCAACAAGGCCATGTGTAGGCTGATGCTGAGCAAAGTGCTTGCTGGGAATGCCTGCAAATCCTAGGAATGCCTGTAAAGAAAAATAGATAAAGCAGTATATAAATAAAATATATAAAGCAATAACATCTTACACACCCAGAAAAGACCCACAAGTGTCTCTTGTGGAGATGCTGGGGATGGTAACACAGAGCTCCCCATCACCTCCCTGGTGACTTGCTGCATCCAGCTGTGCCACCAGTGTGGAGGCGTTGTGCAGGGCTTTAATTTTCCCTTCTTTTTGTGGGACGTTGGCAATAAGTGTGATTTGTAATTCGTGTGCTTTGGTTGTCAGCAGACACACAAGCAACTCCTTGTTCTGTGCAAGCTGCAGAGCCCCTGTAACTCTGATTCTGTTTGTTCACTCTGCAGCAGCATCCTTGGGTTTGTCTGTATTAAACCCATCAGTGTTAAAATTGAGACTTTATGGTGTATTTATTGGAAGCAGCCTCATGATTCTGAAAACAAATTGTCTCGGAAGGAAATCAAACACTGCAAGCACCTTCAAATAAACTTAAAATTGTGTTTCATTTTCCGTTGTGACAATCAGCTATCAATTGTTCCCGCAGGAGTGAAGGAGTCTCATCAGATGACCATTTTTAGGATAATTGCTGCCATTCTGCACCTGGGGAACTTGAAAATCCAAGGGGAACGAGATGGGGAGGTCTGCAGTGTGTCGGTAGGTCACCCTCAGGAGTGGGCACGTGGGGAGCTTGGTGTGCTCAGGAGTCAGGCCGTGCTCATGTGCTGGGCTTCACAGCCTTGCCCTTGGCTAGAAAACCCTTTTCCTCCTGGCTTTCTTGGCCTTTTTTTTTTGAAAACACATCATAAGTTCCTATTTTCTTTGTTTGCCCAGGGAAATAATGCATTATTCCTCCTCTGTAGCCAGCCTGCAAGCGAGGCTGTTCAAAAATTGCTTACATCCCCGACATCCCAGCCCACCTTAATTCTTCCTGCTTCCTTAGAATGCACAGTGAAGGGTCTTGGGGACTTTTGACACTGATGGTGACACCAGCACAAGGTGTGATGCTTTACAACCACTTTCCTCCAGGCAAAGCCACAGAGCTGCTGCTTGTAACGTGGCCAAAGGAGCACTGCATGGTTAATTAGCAAAAATAAGTAACACTAAGGATGCCTTAGAGGCGGTTTTTCTGTTTCTGTGTTTGTTCAGAGGTGGGGAAAGGTAAAGCAATTACATGGAAAATACTGTCCTGTAAATTATCAATTCCTCCCAGGCTGGGTTATTCAATCCTAATTAAAGTATTAAAAGGGTTCTGCACACACTTCAGTGTTACCCTAGAGACAGTGTGGTGTTCAATGAGTGAGATGCTGGGGGTAATTTACTTGATATTTGGCAGCATGGATATGTGAAAGCTCCCTGCTTCAGTGATGTTGAGTTCTGTTAATGAAGTTCATGTTCTTTAATTACCTTCAAATATAATTGCAAGGTATTAAATCAATTCTGGTACTACCTTGACTCTGGTCAAAAAGGTATAGTAGCAATAGAACATCCTAGAATTATTGTAAAATGCACTTTTTTCTGCATCCCCAACCCCATCCAGCATTTCCAAGTATACTCACCTAACTGGAAACAATTTACTTCCTATAGATTTGTATTATTACACAGGGGAAGGGGAAATTGTTTTCTTGTTTTCCAAAAGGCAATGCCTGCTATCTGGCCATAATAGAGACTCAGAACTGCTTGATCTTAATTTCAGAAGGGAAGGGGTGAAGTGCATTGCCCTGAAGAAAATTAAATTCACATTTCATTTTATTAATTGTGCAAAGCCTAAGCCCTTCTGGTAATGCAAAATTTATAGCTTTGTTATTCAGGATAGAGTTATTTTGTTGAAGGCATGGTGTCCTGGCATACCCTAAGCTTTAGTCTGAGGCATAACCAGGGTTGCTCTGGGGCAGGGTGTAGTTGCAGCTCAAGGAAAAGCGAGGTGGAGAATTCTTTTTTTCTGTGGACACATGCTCTTTGTGAAAGCTGAGAGCTCAAGGATAACCAGAGCAGGGCCAAGCCTTGGTGCCACCATCCAGAGCTCCATGTGAGCTGTCCCACCCCGTCCATGAGGACTCCCACAGCTGGATGGGTGTCACTGCTTCCCCACTCCTCACAGAGAGACACAGCTTTCCCCAAAAGTTACAAAAATCCACCACTCCTTGCACAGATCTGTGAACTTGGGTGTTAAAATGCCAGTTTGGGGTGTCACCAGCCTGCTGACTTTGCTTTTGTTCCCCCCTCCCAGAGTGAGGACGAGCACCTGAAAAACTTCTGCAGCCTGCTGGGTGTGGAGCACAGCCAGATGCAGCACTGGCTCTGCCACCGCAAGCTCGTCACCACGGCCGAGACCTACGTGAAGAGCATGTCCCTGCACCAGGTGGTGAACGCCAGGAACGCCCTGGCCAAGCACATCTACGCCCAGCTCTTCAACTGGATCGTGCAGCACGTCAACAAGGCCCTGCACACCACTGTGAAGCAGCACTCCTTCATCGGCGTGCTCGACATCTACGGGTAGGCACCTCCTCAGCTCTCCAGGCTGCTCCTTTATAATTTGTCTTCCCCTTCTTGCAAAGCACACTCTGCTTTGGCTGGTAGCAGGTGATGGGAATAATGGAAAGGAGCACAAAAAGGTACTGTGTAGTTTGCAGTTTTGATGCTCCTTCAGAGTGTGCAGCCTTCAGCACAAAATGGCGCACACGGGTCGGTGTGAGCACTGCATTCTGGGATTTACCTCCCACGCCCTTCCCATCTGGAGTTTCTGTCTCCTGTGCTGTTTAAAACAACCTTAAAGATGAGCTGGGGTAAGAGAGCACAAAAAGGTACGGTGTAGTTTGCAGTTTTGATGCTCCTTCAGAGTGCGCAGCCTCCAGCACAAAATGGCGCACACGGGTCGGTGTGAGCACTGCGTTCTGGGATTTACCTCCCACACCCTTCCCATCTAGAGTTTCTGTCTCCTGTGCTGTTTAAAACAACCTTAAAGATGAGCTGGGGTAAAGGAGCACAAAAAGGTACTGTGTAGTTTGCAGTTTTGATGCTCCTTCAGAGTGCGCAGCCTTCAGCACAAAATGGCGCACACGGGTCGGTGTGAGCACTGCGTTCTGGGATTTACCTCCCACGCCCTTCCCATCTGGAGTTTCTGTCTCCTGTGCTGTTTAAAACAACCTTAAAGATGAGCTGGGGTAAAGAAGCACAAAAAGGTACTGTGTAGTTTGCAGTTTTGGTGCTCCTTCAGAGTGCGCAGCCTTCAGCACAAAATGGCGCACACGGGTCGGTGTGAGCACTGCGTTCTGGGATTTACCTCCCACGCCCTTCCCATCTAGAGTTTCTGTCTCCTGTGCTGTTTAAAACAACCTTAAAGATGAGCTGGGGTAAAGGTGCTGTTGTGGAGACCAAAGACTGTCTCATCTTGCTGTGGAGTTTGAGGACACTCCTTTCCTTCATCTGTGAAGCCGCTGCTGCAGGGCCCTGGTGCCGTGAGAGCTTTCAGAGGAGCTTGGGAACCTGTGGTGGGGATGTCAGGTGCAAAAAGCTCTTGCAAGGCTTTCAGCCTGTGCCCTCAGGGGCAATGACCTGCTTTAAAATTGTTCTGGGTACCCGTTACTGCCTGGTTTGTCATCCTGAGTGGTGGTAGAAGAGGGACGTGAGAGTTGTCTGAGTTCATTTTAGCTGAAATGCTGCAAAGAAGCAGAAGATGGAGGAGAAGGGAAGGGATTCTGTCAGCTGTGGGGTGGAAAAGGAAAGAGGTATTGTGGATTTGGGTTTTACTCTCCATTTTTTCAGCTTTTTTTTTTTTTTTTTTGGTGTGTCTCTGGATAGAAAGGGCAAGAGAGAAGTCCCAGGTGGCCTAGACAGGTCCATGCAAGGCTGGGTTGGATGGTACTTGGAGCAACCTGGGACAGTGGAAGATGTCTCTGCATGTGGGGACTGGATGAGCCTAAAAGGTCCCTTGCAACCCAAAACCCTTCTGGGATTCTGTGGTTCTCAGTGGGACAGCAGTGGTCTCCTGGTCTCCCTTACTACATGCAGGTGTTGCCTTGCTCCTGTTTTGGAGGGGAAGGTGGCATGAACAAGTTGCAGCTTCTCCAAGAGCCAGTCCCTAACCTAGGGCAGTCGCTGTGCTTGCTCAGTCCCAAATCCTGTGTCCTCTGAAGGTCTGTCAGCTCTAGGAGAACCAGGATGAAATCCTGCCAAAGCAGTTACGGATCAGAACAAAAAAGCAGCCTGATTTTAGGGCTATAACACCTACACAATTGCTGGAACTGTGTCTTGTGTATAAACCCTCCCACAAGGTTTCTACAGCTACTGGTGTTTAGGATGATAGTCGTGACACCTGGACTACCACAGCAGCAGAAAGGATGTCAGAAAATGATGGAGCAGCAGTGCAGCCCCACTGGTTGCTGATCTCCATCCATAACTGCTGCCACGTGGCAAGGTTTGCAGGACCACTGTTATCAAGGGCGATAACCACACAGTTCTGTTTGGTTTGGGATTCCACTGGGATAGCTTGAGGTGATGAGGTTGCACTCTCTGGTTTGTAAGTTTCTGGGCTCACTCAGCAAGATCTTAAATATGGCACAGTCTGGTTCAAAGTCTGTGCGAGACAAAGAAGCTGTTTCCCATCTCTTTTTTATGAGATAGAAAAGCTCTTTTCCCCCCACAGAAATTTCTGCAGGCTGGAGTATGATAAATAAAGCTTTGAGATGGAGCCCTGTGGGTGATGGTGGGTCTATACAGAAAATTGTGTGCCTGAGTTAGAGGATCAGACTGTCAGAAATCTGAATGAAAGGAGACTTGAGGATAAAGCTCATGAAAGATTAAGCTGGGCTTGAAAATCTGTTAGTGTGGAAGAAAAATCTCCTTCAGCCACCTATCCAGTGCGTGAGCCAGCAGATGCTTTCAGCCCTGGTGACACCAGCAGGGCTTTTCCACAAGGACCTGCAGGTCCTACTGAAGAGGCAGATCTGCAGGGGAAGGTGTCCATGTTCTTGGTTGAAATGCTTGTCTGGTGTCCTAAAATGACCATGAATCCCTTTCCTAAATGGGTGTTGCTGTCTAAATGCTGAGTAATTTACAATGTGGGGAATATGGGTGATGATAGCCTGACTCTACTGAATGTTGGAGTGGTTTGGTTCTCCTAACTCCTGTGTTTTGAGTTTTTAATGCATTTTTCTAATGGACAAATTTTTTTTTCCCCCAAATGGATGTTGTTCTTTCCTTTGGGAGAGGGATTGAGCTGGAAAGGCAGGGAGCCTACTGCCAGCTTCACAGCACATCCTTGACATCCTCAGATGTGCTGTGCCAGGGCTCCTGTGGGAGGACTGTCCCTCTGCGTGGGATTTCTAGGCATGGGATCCAAACAGAGGGTGCAGAAGCTGTAGGGGTTTTCTTCCAGCTTTCTTTCCAACTTTCCAATGCTCGACTTTGCATCCTCAATTCTCTGTTAACACCGAGGTGAGATGGCACAGCATTGAAAGCCTTTACGTATTTATTGAAATGGTGTTATTTGCTGCACTGGTATTAATAGGGTATTATTAGTAGCATTAATTTGCTGCACTGGTGTTATTTGGTGTTATTAGTAGCACTAATACTGAAGTCAGTCAGAAGGGTGGATTCACGTGGCACTCCTGGACTTGGTGGGGACGGCTTGTTCCCCCTCTTGTTTGCCACATGAAGTGAGAACACCCAGGCAACCAGCTGTGTGCTGGACATATTCATGAACTTTAAATATTTAAATACAAGCCTTGGTGCTGCAGAGAATGTAGGAGAGACCAGCAGAATGGGGAGCAGCAGAAAAAACAAAATACAGCATTTGCCCCTTGAAAATCTACTTACAAGAGCTGTCCCCAAGCTGGATGTGTTTTCCAGGGAGCCACAGTGATGGGCTGGAGTGGTGAATATGCTTATTTTTTCCACAAATTACAGTGCACTAAAGTGAAGAGAGACCCAACAGGCACTGTTTTGCTTTCCCCATCAGGATATTGCCCTCAGTGCAGTCAGTCTGAGCAGGTAGGGCCTCCTGGCATGCACACATGTAGGGCTGGCGACTAATCTGCTTTGTTAATTAACAGATGGTGCTAGTAGATTCCCTTAATTAGCAACTTTGTGAGATCTCCCTTGGAGCTGGAGTTGTACAGCAGCTCTTCCCCCAGCTAGCACTCACTGGGAAGGTTCACAAATCACATCTGGTGTCTCATAAGGGGAGAAGTTTCCACTCCAGTTTCTTTTCCTCACATACTCCTCCTCATTGCCTTTTTCCACCTAGCTCTCTGTGTCTCTCCACCTACGTTTTAATTAAATCTTTCCTTGCCCTGTTGCTGTGACCATGAGCCTGCAGCAGCTGGTATTTCCAAATAGTTCTGGGATGCCACATTCCTTGAGTGGCAGGGGCTAAAGGCGCAGATTGGCTCAGCCACACAACCGAGTCGAGCACAGTGGGGGCTCTCCAGGGACACATCCATCACTGAGGGCCACACCACATCCTTAATGTAATCAGTTGTTGTCCCAGGCATGGATTCTGTTGCTGTAAAGACTGCAAAGCCCAGTTTTTGGGGAGGGGATGGGTTAAGCATCCTCTGCTTGGCGCAGGTGGCACCAGCTGCGGGGGCAGTGCGGGGCATGCAGAGGGAATGCAGTCCCAGGTTTCCTCAAGGACTGTGGGGGTGATAAAAGCACAAAACCATCTCGTTTCTCCCATTCTCCTTTTTCTTTTGCCGTTTGGCATTGCATTTCCCCAGGGACTCTGGCATTTTGTGTGGTGATGGCATTGTCACCTGGAAGTACTCGGGGAATAACTGCATCACCAGGGTAACAGAAGGGTGGTCCTCAGGAAGTGGCAGAAGTACTTATTATTTTGAGGAAGAGAGGCTGGAAAGAAAGGGATTCATTTATTCAGTGTTTAAAGACTGTTCTACATCTCCTACAGTGCCTATTACCCGAACAATTATTTAGTCACATATTTATCATTGCAGCAGCTTATTCATTGAACACAGGAAGCATTCCCACTTCTCCCCTTGGTTTAATCCTTACAGTCATGTGTCAAAGACTTTTTTTTTTTTCTCTTCTGCCTTCCAAATGTGCCTTAAAAATAGAAATATAAAGTACATCATTCCCAGAGGTAGCTCAAAATACCCTCTTTGGGTTTTAAGATCAAGCCTGGCTCCCTGTGCCTGTCCCTGGGTGTTGTGTACTTCAGCCTCAGGGGCCCTGCTGGCTCCCTGCTCCTTACCTGTAGTTCATCTTGCTAAAACTGCATATTTTTTCCTTTCTAATTGTGACTAAGAAGCTATTTTTGGGCCTGTCTTGGAGGATAATGTTTTGGCGTGGGTAGCTGTGGAAGTCCTGGTGAAGAGGTGGATCACTGAGTCCAGCACCAAGGACCCTCTAAGGTTCCTCTAAGGAATGTGGAGTTAGAGCTGAAATCACCATTTCCCCCCTTCTCCCTTCCAGAAGTTGCTTACTCACGTGTGTCTAATTTTTGTGCTAACAGGGATGCAGTGCAGAAGCTATAATTACAAATTTAATACCTACTTTTTCTGCTCTATTAAATTCCATTAAAAGTAGCCTGCTGGGTCTTTTAAGACGGCAGCTACTGTTTCTTCATCACCTTTGCAGTGAATGTGTTTGGAACTTAATATTTCATAATATTTTTCCCCAGGAGAAGCAGTTACATTTCTTGTCTCAGACAGGGCTGATGGGCAGGAAGCTGCAGTCATGCCAAATGTCTCACTCCTGTATATCAGGAGGAACATCTTGAATCCCTCGAGTTGTGCCAAGGGAAGAAAGATGTCTTGAGGAAAAAAGTGCAGGTCTGGGATAGGAGGAATGGGAGGGATGGTTGAGTGTTCCCCGTCACATGGATGGTACTGTTGCAGGAAAAATTAAAAAAAAAAAAAATTTGAGACAAAGAAATGGCTAATACTGATTTATTCATTGTTTTGCAGGTTTGAAACTTTTGAAGTGAATAGCTTTGAACAGTTCTGTATCAACTATGCCAACGAAAAGCTCCAGCAGCAGTTCAACTCGGTAAGGTCAGCTTGGAAATGTTCCATAAAACTGAGCAGAAAACATAACTAGGCAGGATTCTGGTGTGTCTGTCTTCTGCTTAGCAGCATTTACCTGCAGCCTGTGCAGATTATGTGATCCTTGGGATGCCCCCCTCCCAGATATTTCACTGCTGCGGTTCTAGATGTTCCTATCGAGTTGAAAAATGTTGCTTATTGGATGTATAAACTTGATCTTAGAAATGGATTTGTATGTGTAAAGGCTCACATACTGCTCTGAATAAGTATGTAATCTGCCTTTTTCTTGGTGCTGTTTCAATCCTAAAACAAACCTGGATGGTCTCATGCTGATTTCCAGTGTGAATTAAAATAAGTTATAGGTGTGGAAACCTTACCATTCAGCATGGTTTAAACCCATGAGATGAAAACTCTGTGTTAAATAACAGAATTGGAAACACTCCCCACTTTTCACTTGGACATGCCTCACAAAACCTGGAAGTTTTCCTATTTATTAGAAACAAGCATTTACCTTCACTGGAAATGGAACCAGTAAGGAGTTGTCTTCTGCTTCAGTTGCAAGTAGGGAAAAAATACTGTTAATTTCAGGATACAGGGGAAAACTTGTTAAATTTGAGCATTTAAGTACTGCAGATTAGTTTGGCCCTTTGAAGCCATATCTTATGCATGGACATGAACATTTGCAGTCTATCTAATGCATCAGAGAGATCACTGCTGCTAAAAATGAAAAGTAAATTATGGATTGTATTTGCACTATTCATATCTTACTTGATATGTCTAACTATCACTTCTGAAGCTTATAAATTCAAGCTCCAAGATTACATGTTTGAACAGATTTTAAAAAGCCATCTTTGAAGGGGGAAAAAAAAGTGCATTTGAAAAATCATTTTTTAATATGCTTTAGGGTATCTCAGAAACAGCCAGAGACAATTTATCTGCTTGGGCAGAGGCCTGAGATACGTAAGCCTTGGAAAGATTTTTTTTTATTATTATTATAGGTTTTTTTGAAATAAGAATTTCAGTGTCCTGAGTCAGTCAGATGCTGCTGCTGATACCCCTTGTGGGATGATGGGTGGTCTTTGAGAAGCCCTGCTCACAAATGGGGACATGGGCTCCCAGCCCTGTCTGGGCTCCCAGCTTGTGAACCTGCTTCAGGTCACTGCTTCAATCAGCAGAGCAGTAAAGCAGAGGAGGATTTTGTCAGCCCAAGAGATATATGTGTCACTGCCACACCAGTGTGTGGCTCCCACTTTGTCGCAGTGACAGCTTCAGTCACTTTGTGATGAAAGTCATTTCAACCCTTATTTTCCCTTGTGCTGTGGTTTCCCGGTGTAATGGTTTTGTTTTCCTGGCCAGGAAAATGGGCTGTGTGAGAGCACCTAGAGCCTCTCTGGCTTCTGGATGTGCTCATGGAATGCTGAAGTCCAGCAGAGACAAGGGGAAGGGGCTGTGCTCTGCTAGCTGGGCTCACACTCAGTGGCTCTGCTTTCTCCCACTCCCAGCATGTGTTTAAGCTGGAGCAAGAGGAGTACATGAAGGAGGCAATCCCTTGGACTCTCATAGACTTCTACGACAACCAGCCCTGCATAGACCTGATAGAAGCCAAGCTTGGGATCCTGGACCTGCTGGATGAAGAGTGCAAGGTAAAGAGGACCTCCTACTTTTTGGCCCAAGAGGACCCTACTTTTTGTTTCTGTAAAAGATCAAAGAATGGGCTTTAAACGCTGGTGTCTTGTAGATGTGTAAACATCTCCTTTCACCATGTTGTTGCCGTGCTCATGGCAAGAGTAGGCTTCAGCTGGCATTTGCTTTGGTTTGGGACATTCAGAGCCTCCTGTGCAGGTGTTTGCTCCAAACCCGGGTACCTGCACTCACCATGTGCAGCCAGTGTGTCTAGCCTGGCTGTACTGAGGGATTGAGACCTGATGGCTTTGGTATTGCTCAAAAGGAGCTGGAGCTCCTCTCAAGCCTTATTTTATCTCTGGGGAACCTAAGTCCTCTTGCAACAGCTCTTTAAGGTAAAACTCATTGCATTTAGTGTGCAGATTCCGAGAGTTGTAATGTTGGAGAGCAGTTTGCTGTCTTTTGCCCTCTCTCTCTCTTTCATACTGGCCAAAGTGAAATCTTGCTTGAAATTGGAGAAGAAAAGCCAGAGTGGCAAACCATGATGACAATCCAGAAGAAAGATTGGACTCCTTGTTCACACACTGTTCAGTCATGAATAACCAAATATACCTAGGGAACAAGGAATGTCAGGGGGCAGGTTTCCTTGGAAGGCTGGGATGCCTGTTTTGAAGCTCTGATGATGGAGATGTCCTGTTGCAAGGGGATGGGGACTGCCTTCCTGCTGGGTGTGGCTGCCTTGAGCACCCTCAGCCTGGTGTTGCTGTGGGGCGGCCCACGTTGTCCTCAGGAAGGGTTTCCACTGAGACTTGGATGTATTCTGTGCCAGGGAATGTCTTTCTTACTGTGGGAGGGCTCTGAGGGTTTCTGAGCAGAGGCAGGGAAGAGTGAGACAAAGTGTTGGGAGAGCTGAAGTGGATAAAGGGCCCACCTCACCACTGAGGTGATAAGAAGACCCAAGGAATTCTGGTGGTGTCTGTGGGATCCATTCAAAAAGGAAAGGGAGATGTGGGAATCCAGGGCTTCCCTCTGGCTGCCCTGGCAGGTCTGGGACCCTGGCAGGGGTCAGAAACCCTCCTGTACAGAGCCCTGAGAGACACTGTCTGTGATCTCTGTCCATGGAGAGGAGTTTTCAATCGTACAGGATGAATTACAAGCTTTGAGTGTTTGATAAGAGTAATAATTAAGTGTGACACGGGTGCAAAGGTAAAATTTTAGGTTTCTAGATTAGGGGTTCAGAGGGGACAAGATGGAGGAATTGGGTGTGTCTTGTCCTTTTCCTCCTTCTTCATGCCCTCCATGTTTCACTGTGGTGTTGGCATTTTTCTGTTGGTTTAGGCTGGGGACACACTGTCCAACGTAGGTGACAGATATTGGCACATTATTGTAAATCCAGCACAGGTAGTTTGTGGTATTTAATGTTTGTACCATCCCACTGAGGGCAGAGCCCCACACGCTGCCCTGCAGGACAGAGCTGCGGCAGGGCAGCAGAACATGTTAGAGATAAACAGAATAAACAACCTTGAAACCAGCACAGACGAATTATGGCTTCTTCTTTGGCAACGGGGCAGAAAGACAGAGACTTTCTGCAATCTCGGAATCACCAATACCCAAAGATTCCGACACATCAGCACAGGACAGATCTGATGGCTCAAGAACACGAGTGTCGTGTTCTATCAGAGGGAAAGGGCTGGGGTCCATTGGTCAGACTGGTTTCCCTGGACAAGGCCATAGCATCTGTGTTTGTCTGGAAGGTGGGTGACCTGTGAAGTGTTTGCTACCCTCCAGGTACCAGGGCTGCCTTCCTAGGCACGGTAGGGCTGTCCCAGCCTTCACATCCCACAGGCTCAGCCCTGGTCTGACCTACAGGCACTCTGGCTGCATCTTTGGGATGAGCCAGAGTTGGGGCTTTGCCCTTTTCAAGTTTGCTCTCAGGAGATCTCCTTAAAAATGCAACATATTAGACTTAATTTGATGTCCTTAAACACAGTATGTCAGCCAGTGCTGGCTGGGAAGGAAGTCAGATTATTTGCTTGATATTCAGCACTGTTTCATCTGGTCTCTGTGCTATTAAGCCAGTTAAATTCTGCAGGCTCAAACTGTCTCCTGGATGCTGTGAGGACCATAAGGTTTCCCTGGTGTTGGGAGTAACACCCTTGGCTCCTCTCTGGAGCACCGGCCACTGGTTGCTGCTGATGATGTTGCAGCTGCCATGTACCAGCAGTAAGTTTACCTGGTACTGCTTTTTTCATCCATACTTATTTTTTGACAAAGAAAACCAAACCAAAAATACAAAAAAAAACCCACCAAAAAAAAAAAAACCAACAAAAAACCAAAAAAAACCCCCCAAAAAAAACCCCCAAAAAAACCAAACGAAAAACCAACCAAAAAAACCAACCAACCAAACAAAAAAAACCAAAACAAACCCCCCCAAAAAAAAACAAAAACAAACCCAAAAAACAAACAAAAAGAAACTGCATAAAACCCCCACACAACCAAAAAAACAAACAATACAAAAAAAAAACAACCAAAAAAAAAGAGCAAACAAAAAAATTCCAACCCCCCCACCAGATCTATTCCGTCCCCCTTCTCATCAAATGCCAATTATCTGTGTGTTTACCTGTCAGTAGGGGATGCTGTCATTAGTCACAGGCCCTTATTACTGGCCCTGTAATCGCCTCTTTTATAACAACCTGCAAGTGTTCTCCAGATTTATGAAAATTTCAGCAAAACCTGTCAGCTGAAAGCAGAAGTTTATGGATGAAAGCCTTCACCCCCACAGCAGTGTTTCATCTCCTGGGGTGGGACCACAATAAGGTAATTACATGCCACCTTGTTAGAACCTACAGCAGCGGATGAAAACACTCTGGGATGTGAAACGGCACCAGGGGAATATTTGGTACATAATGAAGCATCGGTGCAAATGCAGAGCATTTGTCACTAATGTTCTTGCTTCACAGTATGGGCTTTTTTTTAATCCTTAATGTGTGGTTGGGGAGGAGGTGGCTGGGTACTTGCTGAAGCAGTTCAGGAAGTGTAGGTCATAGGAGAGTCTTGTTGCTGTTTAGGGAAAAATTGATGTAAGAATTGATAGAGAAAGAGAAGAGCTGGGATTGGAGTGTTAAGGACTAAACCTCTCTCCTGGAAGCTAGTGAGAAAAACCCTACTTCTTAAAACAGACTTTAGGATATAGAATCATGGAGTCACGGAGTCACAGAATGGTTTGGTGCAGACCTTAAAGATCATCCTGCTCCACCCCCTGCCCTACCCCTTCTACTGTCCCAGGCTGCTTCAAGCCCTGTCCAACCTTGGACGCTTTCAGAAGACCCTGTGCCAGGCCTGCCCACCCTCCCAGGGGACAATTCCTTACCAGTACCCCATCTGTCCCTGCCCTATGGCAGTGGGAGCCATTCCCTGTGTGCTGTCCCTCCACATCTTTTTGGAAAAATCCCTCTCCAGGAGGGAGATATTTATGTTTGGGTTTGTAAACACAGCTTTGTAATATAGGAGTTGGAAGCTGTTTTAGAATTATTAGGGCTGGAGTTGGCTTCTGGAGCTCATTTGGCCCTTTGTCTTGTTACATCCTTGGTCTGCCCAGGAACCCTTATGATCTCTCTGGGCTGTGACCTGTGTCCTCTGCTGAGGGACCCTGCAGTTCTTGAAGTTTTCCCTGTTTTCTGCACTGGAGTTTCACCTGCCTGGATCTGTAGCTTTTAGGACTACTGAGAACAATGAAAGTTTATGTCCCCTGTTCAGAAGACGTTCTGCCCAAAGCCACCATGGTGGTGGGACGCTGATGTGCTGTAGCACAAACTGATGAGCCCAAAGAGGTGGGAAAGGGCAGAAGGGCATCCAGGAGAACCTGCCTTTGCTGAGCTGCACAGTGTAGGTGCAGTCACCATGGGGCCAAGGGGGAAATAATCTGGAAAAGTAGCAGAGCCTGTCAGAAGAAATGAAGAATGGGGACTGTCTTCTCCAAATCTGGTTGTGGGAAGATGGGTTGGATATCTGGAATAGATTTAGGGTATGGTTTTACTTGTGGAGGGAGTTACTTTGATGGAGTGGATAGCACACTTTGGAAGACTTTGGATTCTGAGGAAACATGTGGAATGACACTCTCTGAAGAGGAGCAGCCAGTTGGGGCTTTGTTTGGGGTTTTTCAAGAGATTTAAGTTATCCTTAGAGAGAACAGAAAATCCTCAGAAATGCAGTTGAGCCTCTGTCAAAGCTGGGTGAGCTGTCCTGCTTTTCAGACTGAAGCTGTATGCCATGTAGGCGTGCTGCCTGACTTCCTGAGTGCCTTGGACAATGCTATCTGGCACAAGGTGGCATTTTTGGGGCTGTCCTGTGCAGGGCCAGGAGCTGGCCCTCATTGCTGGTCCTCATGGGTCCCTTCCAGCTCAGGATATTCTGTGGTTCTGTTTGGGAGTGCAGTCAGAGGTTACTGTGGATGCCCAGGTTTCTCCATAAGGTATCCTGCTACCTCACCGTTTCCTTGCTTTCACCTTGGCATGGGAGTGAGAATGAAAAAATTAATGACAAAACAAGTGTTGTTTCCCTTAAGTACAGCCAGAATGGTTGAATCAAGAGCAGGCTGGTAGAGAAGGTTCGCACGCCAGTGTTGTCACCGTTGTCCAAGATTTGTGAGGATCTTTGTGCTCGTGGAGCAACCTGACCCTGAGGCTGCCAAAGGGGGATGTGTCTCGCCAAAGCCCCCAACTCCCTCATGTTCTTGAGCTCCTCTGTGGCTCCATTCTGTGTTCCATGGCATGTTGCCACTGTGTTATGCTGCTGAAGTGCCAAATGCATTTTCTAGCGCTGTTCAGAAGATGCTCTTTGACCTTTGCTGTGTCCTTCTGTCAAGTGCCAGGCATGCTGCACTCCGCTTCTGGCCCGCTGCTTTTCCATCCTGCTCGTCCCTGTGCATCACTGTGGACTTGGGGATCTGAGCAAATGTGTTTTCCTTGTCTGGGCTCATTAGTTTTTTGGACATCAGGAATTAGCACATGGCTTTGCTGTCCAGGGGGATTTCTGCTCCACGAGCAGAGGCAGAGAGGTTGGACCCCTGGGCTTTCCTCTGGGGCGGGCCGCCCGATGCGCAGGCAGAGCAGCCTCCCCTACGTCATGCTGTCAGCTCTGATGACTTTAAAGTTAGGCACATCACTTGCAGTGGAACGTGTTTCTGGAGTGCAGAGGCAGCCCACACACTTTTCAGGCTTTAACTTATACTGGAGTGCTAAGGAGTAAAGAAGTAAAATGTGAGTAGCTCTTACTGTGTTTTCAGAGGGTTGGCTTTTAGATCATTAGGTTTGAATTACAGAATCCCTGAATGATTTGGGTGGGAAGGAACCTTGAAGCTCATCCAGTTCCAGCCCCTACCAGGGGCAGGGACTCCTTCTACTATCCCAAGTTGCTCCAAGCCCTGTCCAACCTAGCCAGGGACACTTCCAGGGATAGATCAGCCACAGCTTTGCTGGATAACCTGTGCCAGACCCTCACAGGGAGGGATTTCTTCCTAATATCTAATCTAAATGTACCCTCCTTCACCCTAAACCACTGACCTTTGTTTCTTCTATCTATTTAATTGTCCTCCTCACGGAGGTGGTGGTGGTGGAGGGAATTTCAGCTTTTACTCCAGGTGGTCCCAAGCATCTCCTCACCTGGCTGGGGGGATCTTGGTGGGTTCTTGGTCCTGGGATGCAGAATGGATCCTGTGGGGCTGGCCCTGGTGGCAGTGGGTGGGTGTGATTGTGGTTGCAGCACCAGTGGATCCAGAGGGGAGGGGACCCTGCCTGTGACTGGGGAGGACACAGCAGCACAGGCAGTGACCTTGTGCAATTCCTGGTATCAGCTTTATCCGGTTTAAAGATTTTGCACAAAACTTGCAAGGCAGTTGCTTCTCCTCTTCCCTGTCTCCTAAAAAAGAGATGGGATAGCCCATAAATAACTTTCTCCGTTGCTCTAAGGGCCTCAAATTGCCAAGGTAATACCATAAGCTGTTATAATAGTACAGATAACGGCCTTGTTAATTTTTATCTTTGGAACTTGGTCCCTATCAGGTACTTCCCAGGCAGCTAAAAATACCCAGGCTGCAGGATGGTGAGCAGAGTATGGCAAACCTTCTTTCTGGGAGGCAGGAGAGATGCCTTTGAAGTTCAGTTCTGAGATAAGCAGTTTTTTCAGCAAAGTGGATGCCCTGGAAGAGAGCTAGTGCAGGATAAATATGGCTCAGGGTGGCTGCAGTGCTCCTGCTCTGCACTTGTGGCTTAGTCCTGCACAGCAGGCACCCAGTGATACCTCCAGAAAGGATGCTTTTGCATGCAAATATTAAATATAACCCATGAAAAGAAACACATCTACATTTATATAACCCCATAAACATGTGAGTCTTACCTTGCATAAATAAAATATGTATATAATTGCATAGCTAAGTGCCTTTCAATATTTATATATAGCCTGTGTTACTTCTGTGTGTATCCATAATTGGCTAAACTTAAAAATTGTAAAATATAAACAAATGTGGGAGAGCACAGCCTGTGTGAGTGGCTGCTGCATTAAATTCACCCTCATGACAGGGATTGGCAGGAGATGCTTGTCCCTGTATTCAGAACCCTTCTGGTGTGTTTTGGTTTGCTGTCATGAAATCAAAGGCTGTTTCAGAGCAGCATAAAGAAATATTCCTCACCTGTCTGGTGTTTTCCATCTTCCTTCCTGTTCTCTGTGCTTTTTCCTCTGTCATTTCTCATATAAAGGCCTATGTAAAGTCCTGATGGATGATCAAGAGCTTTTTCTGTTCCTGCATGGTTCTTCTGTGGTTTCCAGGCTTTGTCCCATCTAAGTTTAAATATTGACTGAGACTTTTCTTCTGAACCATCTATTTTTCTAACCTAAATATCCAATTATCCCTTTTCTTTGTTAAAAAAAAACATCTCTGTGTGTGTGTTCGTGCAGTCACTGCAGTGCTCAGCAGTGGTTCATGGGGTGGGGATGAAGCCCCTTGGTGGTGGCTCTAAGACCCCAAGAGAAACAATTTCACTGTTATATAAACCAGAGCATCATGTATGTGGTCTCATGTGGCAGTTTCTGAAAACTATTCTGTCACCTAAAACAGCATTAAAAAATAATGTTGGTGCCTGAGTCATTAATGTATCTTAAGTATAAAAATATTTCCTTAATATTTCTGTTTTAATTAGTGGGGTTTTTTTGTTGTTATTTGGGGGGTTTTGTGTGTGTGTGTGTGTGTGTGTGTTTGTGTTATGTATTTGGGGTTTTTTTTCACTTTGGGGTTTTTTGTTTGGTTCTGGGTTTGTTTCTAGGGACTTTTTGGATTATTTTTTGCAAGGGGAGGTTTTGGGGTTTTTTGTTGGTTTTTGGTTGGTTTTGTTTGTTTTGGTTTTTATTTTTGTGGGGGGGGTTGGTTTTGTTTTGTTTCGGGGTTTGAGGGTGCTTTTTTTTTGTTTTGGGATTTTTTTTTTGTTTTGTTTGTTTTATTGGGGGGAGGTTTGGGGTTTTGTTGGTTTTTTGTTTGGTATTGTTTGTTTTGCTGGCTCTTGGTTTTTGTTTGTGGGTTTTTGTTTTTGTTTTGCTTCAGGGTTTGTGGGTACTTTTTTGTTTTGTTCTGGGATAGTTTTTTGGTGTGTTTTTTTTGTTTGGTTGGTTTGTTTTGTCAGTTTATTTTGCCTTTTTTTTCCCCTGTGAGAGCCATTCCGGCTGCCGGAACGGAACCGAGATTTGGGCGTTTCTTGCTGAAAACGCAGTTTCGGTGTGTTTGTCACGAAAGTAGGTGACCACAGAGCAGCACCTGGCCCTGGCAGTGTCCCCTTTGTCCCCAGGTGCCCAAGGGCACGGACCAGAACTGGGCTCAGAAACTGTACGACCGCCACGCCGCCAGCCAACACTTCCAGAAGCCGCGCATGTCCAACACCTCCTTCATCGTCCTGCACTTCGCTGACAAGGTACCCAGCAGGGAGCACCCAGCAGGGACAGGAAAGCCTCCTGCAGCAAAATAAATCAGTGGATGGCCCCCTGAGCTGCTCCTTGGTGCCTGGAGGGTGGTGGTGGTGGCTTAGGTGCTCAAATCTGGATCAGACCCAAGGGCTTCAGCCCCGCAGCTGTGGCTCTGAGCTGTGAGTTGTGGATTCTGGAGGAGGGAAAAATCCTCTTTCCCAAAGCTGTGGTGAAATGGGTTTCTGTAAGGGCAGCTTGGCAGGAAATGTGTTTGTGTTCTAAAAGCAGGAGCTGTGAGTGTCAGCAAGGCACAGTGCAGGGAGGAGGTGAGAGGTGATCCCAGGCAGATCCTGATCCCATATTTTTGAGGGAGAAGATACCAACTGTGGCACTAAACTAAACCAGATCCCAGTGCCTGGTGCTTGGGGGTCTTGTCCATGGGCTCCAGCTTCGCTGAAACCCTGATGTGACTTCTGTTATTCGCAGCAAACAGGAATCTCAAAAGCTCAAAAGTTACCCCAAACACACATTTTTAAGGAAAAACTTTAAAAGATCAATGCAGGGAACTTTTTAAGATGTATCTGCGGAGCTGGACAACTTCCAGGTGCTGTGATGCCCTACTCCTAGGTGCTACTCCTAACCAGGTTTGCCCTGGATGCCAGAGGCACTTACCATGGCAAAGGTTGGCACTAACCTTTCCATAGGCAGGTTGTTTTGCATATGGATCCTTCATAAATAATATTTCTTAGAAAGTTTTTCTTTTTTTTTTTTAAAGATAAATTTTCTTTTGTTGTCTCTGTTTTTAAAATTTATTTCTTTAAAATTCCTTTGCATTTCAACCCTCTGCAGTTTCAAAACCCAAGAGACCTACAAGTAACTTAGGCAGGGCATATTTTGAAGTGTATTGATTAACTTAGAAGGAGTTGAGGAGTGAACAAAAGAGCGTGTAGAATTACTGATGATCCTTGCATTTTTTTTACCCCTGGCTTCCATACACAGCAATTTAATGACTAGGAAACAATCTGTGTTTGCAGTAAGGATTTTGCTTTCACCCAGATTCACTTTCATAAAAAGTGATCATTAAATTCCAGTTGTTCCTTTCCCCTCCAAGGTTTTTGGACAGCAGGGGAGTGGTGGTGGGAGTGCCTTGTCCCTGCGTGTTTGGGATTGTCTCTCTGAGCTTCTTGCCTTTGTGTCCTGGTAGGTGGAGTACCAGAGCGAGGGGTTTCTGGAGAAGAACAGGGACACCGTGTACGAGGAGCAGATCAACATCCTGAAGGCCAGCAAGGTAAAAAGAGCAGTGGGTCAGGGCAGCTGTCCGGGTTGGAGCTGAGCTGTGCCTCCCTGGCTCAGGGTGTGAATGTGCAGCTGCCTTCAGCCACCACTCACTCTCTGAGCGACCAAAGAGCCAAACCAGTGGGGTGTGGAGCAGGGAAAAGTGGGGAGAGGAGGGTGCTCGGGGTTACAGTCTCAGCCATGTGTGGATATGGGTGGTTGACTGCCTTCCTTCATCCTGGTGCTGGTGTCCTGTCAAGATGCATCGCAGGAGTAGTTTCCAAACCTGCTGATTCTCTTCTTTTTTTGGTCACCAAGGGCTAAAATTAGGAACAGGTAGTGTTTGGGAACTGTAAATCCCAGTTAGCTCTTGCTTGGAGCTCCCCACCCATCACCCAATCACCCATCACCCATAGAATCACAGGAGTATTTGGGCTGGAAGAGAATTTAGGGATCATCTTGTCCCAGTCCACTGCCATGGGACACCTTCCACTAGACCAGGCTGGTCAAAAGAATGGGGATCTGGGGTTAAAACCAGTGTAGTTTGTACATTGGGGGTAGCCTTGCTGCTCCTATCTCCCTTCTGTGTGAAAATAGCTGTTCCTCTTAGCTGTAATCCATCATACTTGTCCCGGAGACTTCTAATTACTTCAATAATTACTGTGCAAAAACTGGAGTTAATACGTAATGCTGGAAAGGTAACATGAACTCTCAGACACTCCAGGTGCTGTGGAGCTGTTTTGCACCACTGCCAATGTGTAACTTTAACAAATTAACAGATACTAATGATCACCCTTGATGTCACTTGTCTTTTACAAGGTTTTGTGCCGTGTACCTCCCCTCTCCCAAGTGTTGTACAAACAACTTGTCAACATCTCATTGCACCAAATGCCAGCAGGGATGTATTGACTGCCTTTAAATGCCAGGCTCTTTTGTTTGGCTCTTGCTGTTTAAAATTTCCTGTGGGCTGTGGATTTGGTGGGATGTTGGAAATAGAAGAGCTGTGGGGCTCTGAAGGCTTTGGAGTGGGTCATGCCTGCAGTAAATGAGCAGTTGACAGTGGGCTCCAAGCTGGAGATTTTGCAGTTTTCTAAATAAATAGAGTAGATTTTACACTGGCTTCCAGTAGCATACTCCTGCTTTCTATGGGCATTTGGGTAAGCTGGGTTACAAGTGTCAACAGCACAGACAGCTAAGGAATTTCAGATCCTTGTTGTTTTAAAACCAGACCAAAAGTTCTTCCATGCAGCCTTGAGTCTTTCATTGTCAATTAAAGAGCTGAAAATATAAACAACCTCATCTGTCCCAGGGGCAGCTTTTATTAAGCAGTTAGTGTGAAAATGTAGCCCTGCAAAGTCCAACTCATCATCCAGCAGCCAAAATCCAGGCTGTGTGACTCTGGGGCACCACTGTTGCTCCAAACCTGGTGTGTGGTTTCAGGAAGGAGTGCATCTGCTTTCCTCCAAAGCATTTCAAAGCCTTCCACAGAATAGGCCATCATGTTAAGGTTTTGGGTTTTTTTTGTTTTTTTTTTTTTTAACATTACAAATTTTGAAGGCCCCCTGCATATTGCAAGCAAGTATGTGTCATATTCTTATATTCTTACTTCTCTTTGTGACACTCTTGGGTTTGCTTCTGGCTGTGACCTTCTCAATGCCACCCTGAATAAGGAGTGGAATGAAGGGAGGTGGAGGAAACATTTTTTTTAGGAGGAGTTTGTTCCTGTCAAAGTTGGAAGAGATGAAAATGGGAAATTAGTTAAGTGTTGTCAGTGGCTTGGCCTGTTTCACAGCAAGGAATTCATGTGAAGATGGCAAGATGAGCAATTTTCTCATCCATGGGAGTAGTTGTGAAATTAATGACTGTGAAGCCAGGCTTTAATAATAATGCCAAAATCAAGAGCTCTGCATGTTCAGGAAGCTTCCCAGTGAAAAACTGGGCATGATTAGAGCTCATTAGAAATTCCAGGTAACCTCCAGGAATAGTTGATGCTGTATGATTAATTATTTAGCCAGTGCTGAACTTGCTGTTGGAGTCAGTGCAGCAGAACTGGCAGTGTCTGATAAAGATTTCTGTTTGACTGTTTGGTGTAGAGGAGAGATTATAACTTGTTGGAGCAATGTGATGTAGAGTGGTGGAGACCCTGAAAACCATTCCCTAAAAATACAGATATAAAATAAAGTCTCTCTTGTCATGTAGAGAGACCACAATTCGATATCAGAGCAAGCTCGATTTTTGTTTAATAGCTGCATTGGAGCGTATCTTAAATCCCATCCAGTGCCACCCCTGCCCCTATCCCAGGTTCCTCCAAGCCCTATCCAACATGGCCTTGGATACTTCCAGGGAAGGCAGCCACAGCTGCACTGACCCAGCCCAAAACACGCTGAAATGCACTTGAGTCTGAGAACTTTTGGGAGATTGTTGAATTTCTGCCTTTAATCCATTCCCCTAACAACATGGGAGCAGTGGCTTTTATCAGCCTGTGCTGATCCTGTGCAGAAGAGCAGCAGGAGCATTGTCACATTCCTCTCCCAAATCCTTCAACACCGGATGATCTGCTCTTGCTGCCCCTAACCCCTGTTTACCAGCAGATTGTTACCCTGCTACTTTTACCTCTTGCCTGCCATTTGCCCTCCAGGGCTATAAACAATTAAAACCAATTTTATTTTATTGTGAAAGGCAACCTGGTCTCTCTGAAGCAGCAAAAGCAGCAGTGGCAGTGCTGAGTCTGCTACTCAAATGTGTACATTTAACTAAAGTTCAGATTTGTGATGCAGAGGGCTGTGCTGCGAGGACTTTGTCCTGTCATCAGGATTGGGCTGGCACACAGCATTCCCTGAACTCTTCTTTGCATTCCCACTAGAGCAGCACAGAGGGCAAGGGGGAGCACTGAATTTAACACAGCAAGGACCTGGGCATCTCCCTGTCAGCAAGCCATCGCTGACAGAGCACTCCCACCAAGGCAGGACTGCCTTCTACTAATTAGAATGCAATTACTGCCATCAACAAGATGGTGAAAGATACTTTATGAAGCATTTAATGAGTTTTGTAAGTGCTGGTCAGCTAAAACAGTTAAGAGCTGTTCTTTGAATTAAGGTAAATTATTTGAATGCTGATGGAAGGCATATGGGCATGTTGTGAAGGTTGCCTTTTCCAGTTCTCTGGAATTACAAATAATGCACCAATGGTTTTGACTCTGACAGCTGGAGAGGAGGGATCTGTCCCTCTTGCTTTTGCCCCAGAACCTGTGGAATGGTTCCTGCTGGAGATGGTCCCATTTCCACCAGGTCTGCATCATGCAAGCTGAGAGCTTGGCTCTGAAATCCTTCTACAGCGCTTGCTCAGGAGCAAGCACTGCTGTTATTAATAGCAAGTGGATGGAGGGATCAGTGGCACTCCATCTGTGTTGAGAAGGTATTTTGAAACCCCAAATTACATCCAGAGGTTTTACCACATTGGCAGGTGTGAGGTAGTAATGCAGAGGCTATGTTGGATATCTTCATCAATACGTGTGCCATCCATACCTCCCGTGCTTGCAGGAGTCAGAGCATCCGAGATGGTGATGTGTCATCCACAACCACTGTCAGGATGTCTTTTTTAGGGATAGAGGGTCAGGTGAAGAAGGAGAGAGCCTTTATTGTGGTAGGAGTTGAGTGAGCCACTGAGAGAGCAGTGAAAGCTGAGTGTGAAGCAGATCCTGTCGTGGAGTCTGCAAGAAATTTGCTCATGTCATGCAAATAATTTCCTTCCCACAGTGGTGTTGAGGCTGCTGTCCTAACAAGCTGTGAGAACATCCCACAGAACAGGGCTGGAGTGTCCCTGTCTCAGCCCAGAGACGTGGCAGAGAGCCAGGCAGCCCTTCACGGCACAGGGCTGTCTGTCTATGTCTAAAAAGTGGTAAACCACAACACTCTTCCTGGGATCTTAAGTGGAAATACAACCAGACTGGGCTTTTGGAGGAGCCTGAGGTGGGGGCAAGAGTGCTAGGCAGCTGCCACTGCCTTGTGCTGGTGGTTTTGGGGTGGATGTGCTGGGCATGGTGTGCCATGGATGTGGGGAATGTGGTTCTCTCCCTCAGGTGCTCCAGCATCCGTGCTGCTGGGAGGCATCGTGGGTGCTTTGGCAGTGCCACCAGGTTCAGCTGGTGATACATGACATCCCAACCTGCTGACAGAGAGGGTTTTTACATTTAGGGATTTCCCCTTTGAATGTAAATGCAGCTGTGGCAGTAGCCAGTGTGGGCGTGTGGATGGATTCAAGATGTGAAAATTCAACAGCCTTGCTAACAAGACCAGATTTATGGTGGCTTACTTAATATTCAGGTTCCCCAGCTTAACATAAATCTAAATATCCTGCTCCCTAAATAAGAATTAAAAAAAAAAAAAGGCATTCACTGCCTTTGCCAGTTCACCTGTTGTTTATGAAGTGTAAATGTTGCTGCTGGCTTGCCAGAAATACCAGGATGAGGGATCTGTTGAGCTAGATGTGGTGCTTCCAGGGTTGTGGGATGGTGGTGCTGCCCTGAAAGGTGGGTAATTAGGGAGAAGGTGTTTGTATCCCTTAATTTGTTGAAAAGCAAGGGTGCCTCTGGGGCTGTGGTGGGGCCTGGCTGCTGCCTGTCCTCACAGGAGATCCTGTTCCTGAGATATGTGCTGTACCAGCAGCATCCTTGTTGGGACAGGGCTGGATAAACAGCCTGAAACAAAGCCTTGGGAACAAGAGTCACTCCTGTTCAGGAGGTTTTGTGCCTTGGCAAGACCTCAGCAATCCAGCCTCTTTCTCTTTTTAGGCTCGCTTGATTTAATGTGCACGTTTCGAGGTTTTGTGACCTGCAGCACAGAATGGTCAGCTGCCCTGCTGACGTGGTTTATGTAGACAGCTCTTCTTGCTTTCACTTTATTGCCCTTTTTCCCCTTCCAGGATTAGGATGGGTGCAAAATGACCTGAGCAATGGGATTTGGGTGGGCTCATTCCCCAGCGAGTAGGGCCAGAGGTGCTCAAGTGTTGGCTTTGTTTCAGTACCAGATGGTAGCAGACTTATTCCAGGAGGAGAAGGACGCCGTGCCCACCACTGCCGTGCCAAAGAGAGCACCCCGGATCAACGTGCGCTCTGCCAAGCCAGCCTTCAAAGCTGCCAACAAGGAGCACAGGAAAACAGTGGGGCACCAGGTAATGTGATGTCTGAGTGAGTCAGTGACCACAGAGCAATCCAGTTTAACATCTGGCTGCTTCAGTTTGAAGCAGAGGTAAATAAAAAGCTGTTGGGGGTGGAAAGAGACTTTCCCAGGATCTCTGTGTTCAGCTGTGTTCTTTGGAAGACTTCTAGTGGTGTCTCTGGAACAGCAGGCATGAGTAGTCTTGGCTGAAAGCCGCTGAGACATGGTCTGGGGAGGGTGGAGGCCACTCTGGGATTCACTGGACAGTGTCCCAGTTTACTGTGGAGCCCTTACACTGAAACAGCTTCAGAAAAGGAGCATTTTTCCCCCTGAGGGCAGTCAAAAAGTACAACGGGGCACAGAGAGGTTGTGCTGTCTCCATCCTTGAAGATGTTTCAAAGACCCAACTGGGCATAGTCCCAATCTTCATTGCTCATGACTCTTTGCGCTGGAAGCCCTCACCCCCCCGGTGAATTCTCTTTGAATTCTCCCTGCCTGTGCTGGTCCCACGGGGAGGTTCACGCTGTGTCACACCCACGGGTGGCCCGTGGCACTGCTGGCTGGGGCTGCAGGGTCACAGCTCCTTGGTGCCTCCTCCAGATGGGTGGTTTTGTCTTTCAGTTCCGCAACTCCCTGCAGCTGCTGATGGAGACCCTGAACGCCACCACCCCGCACTACGTGCGCTGCATCAAGCCCAACGACGAGAAACTCCCCTTCAAGTAAGTGTCCCTGCCTGTGAGCAGATGTGTTCAGCTTCATGGCAGCAGGGCAGCTTTGGGCTCTTCCTCCTGCTCAGGAGCTTGGCCCTTCCTTTTAATGCTGTTCCTGTAACTGGAAGCTCTGTGTGGGTTGCTGGAGAAACCTTTTTGGGTTTCAGCATGTGGGGTTTGTGCCTCTGAAATGAGGACTAATTCAGGTTCTAATAATTTATAGATCCTTGCTATACAGATCCTTGAGCACCCTTGCTTTTGCAGGGAAATAATTTATAGATCCTTGCTGTATAGATCCTTGAGCATCCTTGCTTTTGCTTCTTGCAGTTTTCATCTTAGACTTGCTTTGATTTAAATAACTGTAGTTCCAAACAGTGAAAAGAAAAGGAAATTAAAAAGAAGAGATAAATAGTGGGCTTCCAAAATGAACAGAAATATTGTGTTGCTTCCAAAATAAATGCAGAAAAAGTAAAGACATGGCTTGTATCAACTTCAGGCAGCTGAAGCAAAAGGCCAGTCCTGATCTTTGTCCGTAGTTCAGAGATCTATCACAGGCAGCAAACACTGTGAGCAGGTAGTTGTTATCCCTGTTTGACCTCTTGGTCATGGATTTGTGCCCAGTTTTCTTCCCTGTAACTCCAGGAAAGCTTGGCCATTAATATGCAGGGACCTTACAGATGTGATGTTCTCAAAAGGCATCAAGTGCAGGTGGTGACCTTTAAGGAAGAAGGCTGTAAATGTAATCCAGCAGCAGGGAGGCATTTCCCTCCAGCTGATCTGATGCAGGCTGAGTGCTCCCAGTGAGCACAGAGCGATTTAGGAGTGCAGAGACTGCTCCAACAGTGTCCTGGAAGGAAGGTAAAGCTTCTCTAAACAGACTCACCCTTGGTCATGATGTGCTGGGGGAGATGTATCCACCAGGAGGCTTCCTGGCTTGACTCTTCTGCGCCTGCAAACAGCAAAGTGAGGGGCATTCATCATTGCAAAACATTGAGAAACTGGTTTCTATTTACCTGATTCCTTTGATAAGTAGCTAGCAGTCCTGGAGAAGGCTGTCTGTGGTGCGATCTGTGTTCCTGTGCTCTGCTGATCTGTTTCACACACCATCCTGTAGGAACTGGACGTGCTCGGGCTTTGGTCTCCTCTTGCATTTTGCAGGGGGTGTTCATTGTTCATTAAATGAAATTCAGGATTACACTGTGTGATGGACTGTTTTCTTTAGATGAAGCACAAAATTATTCTCTGACTTGCTGTAGTGAGAGTGTGGTGGGTGCTCTGGGTGGTGAAGTGGCTTCATCTTTCCTATGGGTCTTTCCAAGACTCCATGTCCCTGCTTGGCTCTCCTTTCAGCTCACCCCTCTTCACTTCTCTGCCTTTGAACTTTCAAATTCAGTTTTTCATGTGATCCTCAGGATACATTTAATATAATTCCATGGATGTGCAAGCTCCTGGTTTTCAGGGGGCAGTAATTGAATGAACTCAGTTGTATCCCTGAGATATTGTGGGTGGTAAGCACCAGGATGATAATTCTGCCAGTGCCTGCTCCTAGTCCAAGTGCCAAATCCTGCCCTGTCCAATGTGTTGGTGAATGTCCAAGCTCAGGATTTTGGGAACAAATGACAGACCAAAGTAGACACAAGGATGGTTCAGGAGGAGGTTGCTTTAGGCTGTGGTGATGGGGTTGCATCCTCATCCACAGGGGGTTCAGGTGTCTCCTGTGGGTAGTTCTGCAGGGGACTCTCCCCCCTCACCCCTCATGGATTGCTTAATTGGCATTGTTTCCTGGGGATCATGGTCAAGGTTGGTCTTGCTGCCACCAGCTTGAGGATTTTGTATCCTTAGTCTGGCTCAACTAAAGTCACAGAATCCCAGGAGCAGTGAGGCTGGAAAAGTGCTCCAGGATCATGAAGTCCAAGCTGTGTCCAATCCCCGCTGTGTCACCAGCCCAGAGCACTGAGTGGCATGTCCACACCCTCCTTGGACACTCCAGGGATGGGCACTCCAACCCTCCCTGGGCAGTTCCAGTTCCTGAGCACCCTTTCCATGGGGAAATTCCTGCTGCTGCCCACCCTGAGCCTGCCCTGGCCCAGCCTGAGGCCATTCCCTCTCCTCCTGTCCCTGTTTCCTGGAGCAGAGCCCGACCCCCCGGCTGTCCCCTCCTTTCAGGAGCTGTGCAGAGCCACAAGGTCCCCTCTGAGCCTCCTTTTCTCCAGGCTCAGCCCCTTCCCAGCTCACTCAGCTGCTCCTTGTTGGACTTGCTCTCTTTTTTTATGCGTAAAAGTGGGATCTAGAGACACATGCTGGAAAATCTATAGTGCTGGGAAACATTTGTGAAGTGAAACATCATCAGCATTGCTGCATGTTAGCACCCAAGTGTCTGTAGCATGCAGAATAGTCCATGTTATGATTGTTGTTCAGTGAGAAAGTAAGTTTTCTCTTTCTAGAAGATAACATTTTTCAGCTCACAGGAGCAAGACATTTTTACTGAAATGAGATGCTTACCCTGGAGAATGGGATGGATGTAATGGCAGCCCTTCAGTACTTAGAGGGGCTGCTATGAGGAGTGGTGTGTGGTGGGAGGAAGGAGCCAACAGCCCCAAATTGACACGGGAGGTTCTGACTGGAGATAAGTAATCCTGGTTTTTTTTTCTCCCTGAGGACAATCTGTCAGTGGAGCAGATCTCTGCCCTGAGAGGTTGTTCAGCCTCCATCTGTGGAGGTTTCTATCAGTTTTGGCTGGATAAACTCCAGGCTATGGGTCTGCCCCCATAGCTGTCCCAGCATTTGCTGCCTCCCTTTTGAACATTGGGGTTGGACTGGAGAGTTCCTCAGGTGACTGCATTCCTACTTCACAACTTGCTGAAAAGATAAAGTCTGTAATGGGGCTGGAGGGTGTTAGACTCCCGTCCTGGACACCTTGGCACCACACAGGGTGCATCTGTCTGCAGGCTGGGTCTGAGGTTAATTCCTGCTGGAGAAGATTCCTGAAGAGAGATGTGCAAGGGGAATGCTTGACTTCAGGTTGTTCCTCTGTCAGTTTTCCTTTTAGATTCTGCTTCACGCAGGGTTTGGGATCTTTGACTTGGGTTTCCAGGCCAAAAGCAACCTGCCAGGTGTTTCTACCTGCCATTGCAAGGAAAAGGAGTTTGTAATAAGGTGTATTTTCCCACTTTTAAGGTCTTAATTTCAGCATTAGCTCATAGCTGCAGCTGTTGCTGGTAGATGACTGTGGCCTCTCTGGTGTCTGCATTTCACCCCCATTGAGAAGGGCTTTGCTGCTTTGCAGAGTTTCCCTTGGATACCAGAGAGATTTCCCTGGGATCTTCCAGGACTGACGCTTACCTGTCGATCTGCCACTCCTGTTTATTATTTATTGTTATGGAAATTGCACCCCTGTGGGTTCTTCCTTGAAGTGAGTGACAGCCCAGACTGATTTTTCACCCTGCACGGTGTTGGTGGTGTTGCAGTGAATAACTTGCTTGTAGACTTGACAGGTCCAGGGAATTAAAAAAAGCACAGAGAAAGAAGACTATTTTTCATGCTGCTTTTATACAGAGAGCAGAGAGCAGGCAGAATTATTCATGTAATCTTGACTTGCAGGTGTAAATATTTTGGGCTCTCAAAAACAGAAAAAACTGGCATTATATGAGAGGCTTTGTTCTGGAAACCTCACACAGCTATGGACATCTGCATCATGTCAGTCTGAGCTTCATGCAGGGACTTTTCCAGCGCCTTCCAGAGCTGGAATCTCCCTGTGCATTCAGAGTCAGGGTGGAAGGAGGGAGCAGCCATGGGGGATGCTGGTATCTGGATTCATTCTGTGCAAGGATGGTCTGATCTGGGAGCGAGTTTTTGCCAGGAACCACAGGAAGCATTGCCCAAATATTCAGCTGGAAGCTGCCATGAGTTTTTTTGGCACAAATTGCTGATGGAAATGAGATGTCAGTGGTAAGGGATGATGCAAGCTTTAAGGAGGAGAGCAGAAACACCTTCAATTTCCATACAGTGTGCACAAAGTCATTAGTCTGGAACAAGACCACCACTGTTCTTGGAAAACTTAGTCTATAAACTTGTGGGGCCTGTTAATTACCTGGTTTTGGTATGGAATTGAATATAACAGACTTATTTTGCTGTTGAATTTGATTTCTGTAAATATGTTTTTGCCCTGATAGCTGGTTCACCAGGCAGCATGTGGTGGGGTAGCTTGTTCCCTTATTTATTGTGATTGTACTGCTTTACGAAGACAGGTAAATTCTGGCTAAGGTGGTCATCAGGTGGTCATCCTATCACAAGAACACCCCTGGCACTGATAGCAGGGTGGTAGCAAGATTTCAAGCAACTTGAAAATCAGACCTTTGTGACAGGAAAGGTGTGACATCTGTGCAGCCTGTTCCCAAAGCCGGGCACGGGCTGTACTGAAGTTTGAGGGGGCTGTGGGGTCTCTTTCACTGTGTGCTAACTCCTCTCCTGAATCGAATTGCAGGTTTGATCCGAAGAGAGCAGTGCAGCAGCTGAGAGCCTGTGGAGTGCTGGAGACCATCCGGATCAGTGCAGCTGGCTTCCCATCCAGGTGCTGGGCTGGGAATTCCCTGGGGGTGTGCTGCTCCTGTCGTTTACTCAGCACGTTCATTGTACCCAGGGCCAGGTTGGACAGGGCTTGGAGCAACTTGGGATGATGGAAAATGTCCCTGCTCATGGCAGGGGTGGCACTGGGTGAGCTTTAAAGACCCTTCCAGACCAAACCCTTCTGGGGTGAGGGAGGAAGAAGAAAACTCTTGTGTTCTCAGGACAATTTTTATTTAGGTTTGGTTATATCCAGAATAAATTTTCTGCTTTTCATATTTTTTTGTTATATTTTGCCAAACTCCCATTATGTTCTGGGTTCTTCAAGTCAAAGATATTAATTATCAAGCAAAGAGGTGCAGAGTGGGCATGACAGAGTGTCACTGTGAGAGAGTCCAGTGTTCCAGCTGATGCTTTCAGTTTGGTCCTGAGAGGTAATTTGCTCTCATGAAGCCTCTGAAAAACCTGATGCATGGCAGATAAAGGATTCCAGCTCGGATGCTAGGTGGACATCAAGTAAGAAAACAACAGTTCTGGAAGCAAGCACTCCCTAAAGCCCTTCACTGTTTACTTGAAGCCCCTTCCATTGTTTAATTTGCTTTCTTTGGGGGTTTTTTTTGTTTGTTTTTGTTGGGGTTTTTGTTTGTGTTTTTGTTTTGGGTTTTTTGGGGTTTTTTTTGTTTGTTTTTGTTTGTTTGTTTGTTTGTTTTTTCCCCTGGCTTCAGTAATCTGCTGCAATCCTCATTTCAGTCAGAAAGAATTTTTGATTCTACTTGCAGAGAAAGAAAATAAGGGTTGTAAATTATTGTTTTAGACTTTCACACCGCACATCCAGAGCATCCCAGGCTTCAAACTCTTGCATCGTAAAAAGGAGGGTTACGGGTGGTGTGGCTCCTGCTGATTGAGATATAAAATTCACAAGAGGTTTTTAAAGCCTAATAAATCAGAAAACATAGACTATACATAAGTCCTGAAGATGACAAGGGCAAATAATTCTAAAAATGCATCAATTGCATTTTAGTGCCAAGCAGCTTTGTGTTAATGTCAGCAAAGCCATCAGCCTTTTTATCCGGAACAAAGAAGTTATAAATATGCTCAGTGAAGTGTTGGCCAAGCGTGATGTGGAACACCATGAGAAACTCCCTGTCCCGGATTTTGGGGAGGAGGGTGCTGCTCTCACCTCCTGAAAAGCTGCAGAGGGTTGCTGGCAGGCGAGGGCAGCAGCTGCAGGTTGAGGTGGCTCTGCTGCCCTTCACCTCTGGTGGCCAGTGACCTCTGTGAGAGGCCACAGCTGGTGATGGGGTCCTCCCTGACCAGCTGAGTTCAGCTCCTTAAAGAGGAAGAAGGGAAAACAGAAGAAGGAGAAGAAGAAAACTCATGGAACATAGTTTCTCTCTGTCCTCTGCCAGTGTGGGAGGGTAAAGATCTGTGACCTCATGCTGGCACTCTGTTAGAAGATCCAGCATCACTTTTGCCTCTCATCTCTGAAGTCTTGAAGGCTTCTATGGGTGTAGCCAGTGAAAAGCTGCTTCTTCATTACATGATCCCTAAGCTATGGTGGGGAATCAAAAATTCCAGCTCACGAGCTGTCTTTTACTACCAGCTTTGCTGCCAGACCAAATCCATCAGTCCTCTTGTAGTAAGAGCCCTGAAACAATGAAAAATCTGGGTTTTTTCATGTGGAAAAGGCCAGAGAAATGCAGTTCTTTGCTCTCCAAGCAAGCAGTCACATTTCCCAGCACAGTCTGGGCCCCAGCTCTGCCATGGTGGGTCCTGGGAGAGTTTGGGCAGCTCTAACCTGAGCGTTATGCTTTTTATGGGGTTTGTTCTGGTCTCATCATGGCTGCACTGATACCCTGTTCCTCTCCATTCATAATTATCCTACAGATTTGTAGCATTTTTCCATTTCTGCTCACTTAACTGCAGTTTATACCCTGCAGCACTAAAATCAATGTAAAATTAATAACTGGGGAGGGGGAACACAGGGGAGAAACCATTGCAGCATCTGGAGACCAGCCAGGATCTATTGACAGCAAAGAATTGACCAGTGCAAGGACCTCTCCACCCTGACAAACTAAAAAGTGATGTTCTCAGCTCTGCTTGCACGCTTTTGGTTATGAGATCTTTTCCCAGGACACTAAGAATACAGAACTCTTCCATCACTGCAACTTGTCAGCTCTTGTTCTTTCTCCAGGGACAAAAAAAAAAAGGGTGCAAAAAGCTATTTCAGCCTTTCAGAGTGCCCTTTTCCAAAGTTTGTGATTCCTGAAGGACAGATCTTTATGTATTTTAATATTTCTAGGATACAATTGTATGTGGGAACAGCTCTGCACCAAATAGAATACTTTGTGCCCCAGTAGTTCTTCACCTTCCTTACTCAGAAAATTCCAATCTTGAAAATCCAGACCCAGGAGTTGGACGATGCCCTTGAAAGATTGTGAATGATTTGTGTATTTAAAATGACTTTACAGACCATCTTGGAAAAAGATGCTTTCACAGGATCTTGTTTTATAGGGAAAGTAACAAAGTTTTTAGTTCTTTCTGCAGTTTCACATGTGGACTCTCTGAGTTTTCATCACAGTGAGCATTGATTATTCCTCTGTTTTTCCTTATATTTTGAGACAAGCTGAGTTTATATTGCTTGATTAAGGATAAAACCAAAAAGGAGAGTCATTGCTTTAAATTTAGACCTCTTGTGAAGGCTCTAAATTTGGAATACTTTAAAACAATACCAGAAAACTTGATCTTGGTGACTTTTGCTTTGCTTGGGTGTAAGAAACTTACCCATAAAGAAACAGAGAATTTCCAAATTTGTTTATCTCAAGGTAAATTTTTATCTAGAAACAATAGAAAAAATCTTGTTTTCATCCTGTTTACCCCTAAATATATTCCAGCATGCTGTCACTAGAGTAACTTTCTGAGGGTGATGTGGCTTTGAGTCAGAGATCTCTGGATAAAACCACCTGCTGCTGAGGAGTTCAGTGTTTTGAGTCCTTAATACTTTTTTACCTCTAAAAAAAGAAATAGTTTTTAATACAAGTGGTGATTGTTCAAACTGTGTAAGTCACAAAAATCTGAAGCCTTAGGCTCCCCACTAAGGGTGTTCCTGGGTTTATTTTACCATTTCCATGGTAGGCTGCGCTCTGGCTGTGTCTGAAATAAATTGAAAATGTATCATTTGCTTTGAAATGTTACTCAGCAGTTAAGAAATCTGTATCTGTTAGCATGTACATAAATGACTGTGATGAATGGAGTGTCTGAGGTGTGTAGGTAGAAAATCTATCATCAGCTTCCCTGGGTAAAGCATGGAAGATGTCTCTGTGCTGTAAAACCATTCATCTTACTTACAGAAACTGGCTGCACAGAGATGAGTCTGTAGAGAACTAATTGGTGCAGATCTCCAGGAACAGCAAAATAACTCTTTAAAACAAGTTGTTAAGTCGGTTCTATCGAAACTGTATATTTTTTTTTCCTGCTGGTTATGGTGGTTTCCAGTCAGTGGTCCAGCAGCAGTGGTCTCCCACCATTCCATCACTCTGAATTGCCTCATCACTGCAGTTCTCTCTCAATTACCCTCTCTGTAGTTGTTATGTATTTATAGTTTAAGTATCCTTGGCATTTGGCTTCTTCCTCTGGCTGCTGGAGCTCACTGTCAGATTCAGCAATTTAGTATCAATGCCGTGTGAAATCCCAGCTGCTAAACACTATAAATATTAAACATTTATAATTGAGCACTATCACGGACATCCTTGGATACATAATTTTTTTTTTTTGTAGAATGTGCCTTTAGCTGTCTGGCTGTCATTTCAGGATAACAAGACTTATAAATTGCTTTGGCTACCAACAGTTCTGTTTGCCCACACCCAACAAAGGTGTAATATGTAAATGGAGGGGCTTTAGCCCCCCTCATTTTTCCCTTTGAATATATTTCAGCTAATTTCAAGCCAAGCCAGCCTGCATGTTTTAGAGCTAATTGAAAGGCAAATATGTTCTGCTGCAGTAAACAAGGCTGAGAGAAATTTTCTCCGGGAACTGCAGCTTCTAAAATAATTTCATGTCAAATCTTGGCTCTGAGATTGAACCTGCACCCTTCCAGATATATTCTGACTCCTCTGGAAAGATCAATATCATCCAGTTCCTTCTTGCTTAATATATTGACCCTTTCAGGGGAGGGTGCCTTGTGGTGCTGCCAGGATTTCTTACACAAAACTGAGTTTGCTCAGGACCTGGGATGATCTTGGGTGAATCTGTTTACTCTGAGTGGAAGCATTTCATGTTCAGTTATTTTAGGGTACCAAAAGAAACCATATTATGGTTAAGAGTTTGAAGCTTTTTTGATCTATTACACTGCTTTCAGCTGTTCACTCAGTGCAGCTGGCATAACTTTGCTGAAACAATGGGTTGTGGATATTTTGGGCAGTTGTTGACTGCTTGGAAAGATGCTTTTTGGAAGCTTCCCTAGAATGTCAACCCCAGTTTCCTACCCACACTCTTCCTTCAATATGACATTGTAATAAATGCAGCTGGCTCTGCTCAGGTTCATAACCCCTCAGTTTTGGACAGGAGCAGCCCCTTTGCTTTGCACCTGGCTGCATTGTTGTGTGAAACATCCAAATCTGGTTGCATAAACTACAGAAAAAAAGATTAATTCATCTGTGGTGTGTGCTATGTCTTATTCCCTCTGTTTCCTTTAGGTGACAAAGACTTTTCTGGGAAGACCAAGTCTCAGGCTCTCAGCCAACCACCCTCCTTGCTGCTTGAGCCCAAGGAGGGTTTTTTCCACAGGCACAAGTTACTTTCCTGCGTCCTTCCCTTCCCTTTAGTGACCTGTGCTGACATCAAAGCAAAATTCAGCTGTTTGAGGTTGGCTTGATCTCAGTTTGAGCAGCATCTGCCCAGTCCTTTGTGCTTCCTCCTTCCTGCTTCTCAGTTGTGCAGGTATAAAAGTCCCCTGGTTCCATCTCTTTTCTCTGCATCACTTATCTGGATCTTAATACTTGATAATAATACGGAGCTGTATTTATTTAGTGTCCCTTGGTGGTTTTCAGCTCCCAGCACTGAGGCTTGCCCATGCTCTGTGTTGTGTGGCAGCATACCAAGCACCCAAAATCTGTTTTTTATTTGATACCTGTCCACAAGCTGAACTGAGGTGTGCCCTTCCCATAGTCTTTCCTGACCTACTAAGCTGTGGGGTAACACAGCACATCCTTTCTCTCTTGCTGGGAGTCAGCATGTCGCTTGGCAAGTACAAATTATGTTTTCTTTTTTGTTTCCATGTTTTTTTGTTTTTGGTTTTTTTTTTCTTTTCCCCTTTTGAAATGAAGACATTGTACCTAGAAAAAAAAAAAAAAAAGATGTATGTGCAGAAAAATAATTTTAAAAGTGTGTGTACAGCAAAGCACTGAGCTTCAGTATTTCTGCACTGGAGAAATCTCCCTTGTAGGGTGGAGGGATCATGTTTGTTTCTCTCCAAGCACATAGTTGTAAGGAAATTTTATACAGCTTTGAGCCTCGAGTGGTTCAATGAGGCATGTTACATTAAAGTTGAGTACTTTAATTGTTCCTTTCTCTGGGGAGGATTCTGCAGCAGCACCTATGAACCCCGGCAGCTCTCTTTTGCTGGTGAACTGGGATGGCAAATATCCCAGTGGAACTCCTCATGGGCTGGCTGAGCCCTGGCGTGGCACAGATTTTGTCTTGATGCCCCATGGACAATAGTACAGGAGCAGTGTGGTGTCAGGGCTGTCATCTCCTGATAAATCAGAGAGTGGTGAGAGCACGAGTGAGGCAGTTCTGTGCCCTGGGGCTCAGCGTGGGGCTGTGAACCTCTGGGAGATGAGGCTGTGGGACTGGGGATGCCACCAGTCCTATAAACACCTCGGCAGAAACCAGGGGGTGTATTCCCTGACTCCTCCAATCTCTTCCAGTCTTACTCCTGAAAAGTGAGTCATTTTTATTAAGGATGGATGTGGAAAATAAATTTTTGCCACCTTGGGAAATGAGAATGACAGGCTTTAGAGGAAGACCCACTGCACAGTGACCTATGATCTATTTTTAAGGAATTCCTGCAGGTGTCTGACTCTTGTTTGTGAGCAGCTGTGGGATCTCCATCTCTCTGCCGTGGTCCTGGAAGATGATGGATTTTGCTTTCTGCCCAGCTTGGACCTGTGCCCTGAGTTTCATATTCTGCCTCTTCACCATCTGCTCTTTGCTGGAAGAGCCTGGGTGGCACCTGCAGGGTGATTTTTTTTCTCCAGATACCAGCAGTTAATAATGCCAGTGCCTGAGCTGACTCTGGCAGGATAATGGGAATACTCTCTCCTTCTCTCTTCCCCCTTCCCAAGCTTTCCCTGGCTTGAGCAGTACCCAAGCCAGCCTTGTGTGCTTGGCTGGATGCCTCGGGCTCTGCATGCTCTGCTTCTCCTCTCAGGTTTGATTTGGAGCTGTGTAAACCCTGGGCGTGCTTAAAATGAAAACATGTTTTATTTGCACAACGCAAAATGGGAAATGTAATTATAAAACGGAGGCACTGGGAAAGCAAAGAGAAGGCAAGTTTAAGTTAAACCTTACAGGACACAAGCTTGTAGTCTTGCATAATCGTTGTGTTCAGTTTTTACCCCAGAGGGAGCTTCCCACAGCTGACATCTTAGTTTTTTTAGTGGTAATCCAGTACTTTTGGTTATTTGAGGGTGAGTAGCCTTAGCTGCCTGGCCTCAGGACTAGCCCATGGAGACAGAGATTAAGTCAGCACTGAATCTGGCTGTTCTGAAACCTATCTGAGCATTCTGAGCATGAGAAAGTCCTTTCATCACAGTTGCCCCCATGAGCTCTCCATTTTACCTTTGGCTTCAGGTGCAATCCTAAGGGTACTCTGTTTTTTGCCAGTTATTCTTTATTAGTTGTGTCCTGGGTGCTATGTGTCTCTGCAGGAGTTACATGTGGCTTACCAGTCCACCTTTTGTCCCCATTTGCTCTCTTCATTCCCTTTGCAAACATTTCCTTCTACTGTACTCTTTTTTAATGAAAAAAAAAAAGCATTTGCTTTCCTTTTCCCTTTTCTGTAGTGACACAAAACTCTGTTGGTTGTGTGTTTTGAAATCAGCAATATGCCCATCTTAGAAAATACCACAGCTTCCAGCCTTGAAGGTGTTTCATGAGAGATTCCAGCAGCTGGAATAGATGATCGTGCAGGTCCTTTCCAACTGAACTATTCTGTTTCATGATGCATTTTGTAGAGCTGGCAGCTGTGACTGCTCAGGTGGTCTCACTCAGCCTCACCACTGCAAACTGGCCAGAAGCATTGCTCTGATCCTTTGCAGTTTATTTTCCCTCCCACACTCTCAATCCCTGGAAGTGTAAAAATAGGAAGAATTTGGTGCAGTAATGCAAAAAGTTAAGGTATGCATGGAGCTTGTGGGTGAAGAGGATGTTTCTGTATGGCAGCTCTTCACAGTTTGTTCTCTTCCTGGTTGCCAGAGCATCCCTGCAGGTAAGGATCAGGCCCACAGGTGGTTTTGTTGAGTGAGGGCAGAAATCAAATCCACTGCGATTCTCTCCAGTCTCCCTTTGATGACTGTTACGCATATTTTGTTGAAATATCAATGATCATTCTGGACATTGCTGGAAAAAGGCTTAGTGTTAATTAAAAACTCAGGTTTTGAGGGGTTTATAACTCACTGTGTTAATTTAGAGAAGGCTGAAACTTGGCAGATGCTGAAGCAATTTCAGTCGCAGTCTGCCGGCTCTACATCTATCACCAGCAGCAGGAGATGATATTTCTAGCAGCAGGATACAGTGCTCTAATTCCTTCAATTAGCATTGCTTGTTTGGAAACGTTGCTGCTGGAGACAGTGAGGCATCTTTCAAGGGGCTGGTTCTGTCTTTCCAGAGCCAAAGATTTTGTGTTTGTTTGAAGGGTGTCAGTCATGACCTCAAGATGGAGCAATTAAGGAGTCAATTGATTGAAATCAGTATTCAGCAGAGTTTGGGAACACAAAAAGCAAAGAACATCTATTTGTTTAATTCTCTACAACTTTATCAAGGTTGCTGTCTAATTTTTATTTTTTGGGCAATCAAGAGATCTGTGATTTCTCCCAGGTTAGGTTCTCCTTTCTGATGGGAACAGCATTGTTGCATTTGAGTGGCAAAGAGCAGCAGATGGGGAAGCACATCAGGGGTGAAAACAGGGTGATCTGTGGCCTTTCTGTTCCAGGCTAGAAAGGCCCTGATATGGTCATTCAGTGTCTGAGACTGGGGCCAGGCTGAGATTGGGGGTGAATAGCTCCTTTTGGATTTGGTCCATGCTGAGGGTAGTGGTGAGAAATCCCTTGAAGTATTTCACACTTTGACTTGTCTACAGCTCCAAGCACTTTATTGTAGTGAAACAGTGCCCAGCATGCAGATTAACCCAGCATGTGCTTTGCTTTCAGGTGGTCCTACACTGATTTTTTCAATAGATACCGTGTGCTTATGAGCAAGAGAGACCTCTCTAAGAACGACAAGAAGCAGATCTGTCAGACCCTGTTGGAAGAGCTCATTAAGGTGAGCTGGGACCAGATCTTTGTCAGGGATTTTAGAAGCACAGAACTCACGGCTTTGATATGGTCTAAAATTGCTCCAGCTTCACCTGCTGCACATGCAGGTGCTTCTCCACCCCAGGCAGCCTGGGAGCTTTCCCAAAATGAGGGAGTCATGCGGGGAGGTGGCAGGAGCAAGTGGGACATGGGATTACATGGTGGAGAGGAGCAAATCATTTCAGTGCTGGTGAAGTCCAGAGTTTGCTGTCACTGCCTGGACATGAATGACTGGCCACTTCTAAAAAATGTGTCCCCTCATCCCTTCCTTCTGGTTTTGTCTGGCCACAGCTGGAGCACATTTCTGGGGTCCACCCTGGGACAACGTCATGAACCTTAGTCAATCATTAAATGACTCTTTGCACAAATGAGTAAGGGAAAAGTGCAGTAAATGCCTTATCTTGATGTGTGGGAGACTTTCAGTGGCCCTGTGTGGAAAAAACATCCGACAGTTTGGGACTATTTTACCATAAATGAATCAGAAGGTTTTTTGACGCCTCACCTTACCAAAATTTACTGCCTGTTTGTCTGCACCACTTTTAAATTGCAAATGTACATGCAAAGGTTTCTTGCTGTTGAATGGCTCAGAATGTGCACAGCACCTTAGACAGGTTTTAATGTTTGATCTATGGTTTTCCTGTGGGGATTTGAGGAATTTACCCAATTGGGGTCCTCTTTTTGCTTTTTGCACCCAGTGTTACCCTTGGCTGCAGAGCCTTTTGCAGCACATGTATGACTTTGTAGATCTAAACATTAATATTTTTGAGAAAGAAATATTTTTCTTGAAGTGCTCTGGTGCTGCATTTCTAGTCTGGAGTAGTGGAAGGCATCCCTGCCCATTTTAGGGGGGTTGGATATACATGAGGTTTGAAGTCCCTTTCAACCTAAACAATTTTGTGATTCTGTGATTTATTTATTTACATAAAAACCAACAAATAATAAAAAACCAAATACAAACAAAAACCCCAAACCCCCCAAAACAAACAAACAACCTCAAAATAAAATAAATCCCAAATAAACTCCTGCACCACAAAAAACCAAAACCAAACAACAACAAAAAAATCCCCAAACCAACCAAGCAAAAAAACCCACAAAACTCTAAAAACCCAACCCAAAACCCCTTCAAAATTTGCATAAATATATGGCATTTAAGACTGAGTCCTAGTGCTGCATTCTTTAATGACTATATAGATGCTCAGGTGTAGTAAGTCTAATGATATCTAATGTCTAATAATCTAATATGTCTAATAATGGAGTCTAATAATATCTTCATTACCCAATTAAGAAGAGATGTGAGTTGATAAATTTGATTCAAACTGGTGTTTTTACTCTGTATCTACTGATCAACTTAGACTGAAAACAAAAAAGAAGAAATAATGTTTGCCTCAATTTAATGTAATTTCCTTTATGCTTTTGAAAAGGATCCAGACAAGTTCCAGTTTGGCCGTACCAAGATCTTTTTCCGTGCAGGCCAGGTGGCATATCTGGAGAAACTGCGGGCAGATAAGTTCAGAGCTGCCACCATCATGATCCAGAAGACAGTGAGGGGCTGGCTGGAGAGGACCAGGTTCCGGAGGCTGAGACGAGCCACCCTCACTCTGCAGTGCTATACCCGCGGGCACCTGGCACGCAGGTGGGTCCTGGGCAGCCTCAGAGAGGGGCCAGCTGGGAAGTCAAGTGTGACAGCACCTCTGGCCACCTGGGTTTTCAATCTCTTGCATCTTCTAGAACTTAAACTTGGGGGTTTCATATGAGGAGCTTTGGAAAGCTCTGCTTGCTTGAAAGCAAGATGTGTAATATGCATGTGGGTAACACTGTGATGAGAGTTTCTGAGCTAAAGTTGGGACTTATTTCTGGTCTCTCTATATGGCTTTATTTAGGGGCAAGAGATCAAAATTCTTTGCCTCAAACTGTTTTCATATTTACATTAGTTTAATTTCTAGGTGCTGGGCTGAGGTCAAAACATAGACAATCTGGTTATAATGAAGTGACTACAGTGCTCTGAAGGATTTAGATGAAAGTGTTTCACAGGACTAATGTTTTCCTGGGACTGCCTTTGGTAAAGGGCATTTGGATCAGCCAGGGAAGGGCTGCCTGGTTGGTATGCACTACCTCCCTGCAGGGACAAGGTTTGCATCTCTGTGATGTCCAGGGGGAGTTCTCAGGATTGAGTGGCTATATTCTTTGTAATGAGGAAAATCACTCCAAATCACTGGCAGGGTGGCTGTGTGCAGTAGATAATAAAGGAGCCTAATGTTAACTCTTCCTGTGCAGGAACCCTTGTGTCAGTGGGTTGCTGGGGTTTCTGTAGGTAGCATTCGAACATCAGAGATACTAGCTGAATTTGTGGTGTTATTTGTGATTGTGAAAGGGGTTGGTGTCAGGGTGAACCAGCTGCTGCAGACTTTCTTCTACATAATTTTTCAGCTCCTCTCTTTGTGCAGGGTTTGTAGGGTGGGATAGCATCTGAGTAACTGTCTCTTTTTGAGACAGACCATCCCTTATCCTCTTCAGGAAGCCCTGGCTCAGTCAGTCCTAATGAGAAACCATTTGCTGCAATCAAAGGAATGTATAAACTAATCTGATGTGGCTCTTAGTTTTGATATGCTTTTTACAAAATAAAAGAAGTGGATCAAATTTCTGTATAATGCTGCATGCTGAGACCAATAAATGAATCATAAATCCAGCAAAACAAGCTAATTATCAAATTTAATGGAGGGTTTATGGGCATTTATTAACCAGTGTAACAGCAAATTGAACATGAGTTCAACTGGAGAATGGGAGCAACATGGTATGGAGTTGACCACATCCCTCATTATTTACTGTCTGTGAATGGCTCAAGGTTCTGCTCAGGAATGTTGCCAAAGCAGTGCACACCAGTTTAAATGTCAAATCAATTTGCTGCTGTTTTCACTGAGTCAGTAGTGCGCTTTTTATAGTCAGGGAAGTGATGGAGCCAACCTGGGTGCGCAAGGACGTAAAGCAGAGAATTCAAACCAAGGAAAACCTGGGGAATCCTTGGGTTGAATGCTGTTTAGGAACAATGAGGTGTGTTGATCTGTGGTTCCAGTGCTCCTGGGTTCCATGGCTGCTGTCTGATAGCATGGAGGCTTTCTTAGCCCAGCTCTTGGGGTGGTCTTTCCTGAATACCATCAAACCACATTGGACAAAGGTTTTTCTCTCCCCATGGTTTAAACCTCACTGCATCAGAAAAAAGTGGAGTTTGTTTTCCCTGCTTACCCTCCTCCTGTGCATTTCAGGCTTTTTGAACACCTGAGGAGGACGAGGGCTGCCATCATCTTGCAGAAGCAATACCGAATGCTGCGGATGCGCCGGGCCTTCCTGAGGGTCCGCAGCGCCACCCTCACCATCCAGGCTTTTGCTCGGGGCATGTTTGTCAGGAGGATTTACCGCCAGGTACACCTCCAGGAGGGTCTTTGCATGAGGAAAGAACCTTTATGTTTATTTCTGCCATGTGTTTGTTGTGGCTGTGTTGATGTTTGTGAAGTTGACAATCCCCGGTGTTGCCAGAGAAATAAGGGTGGCGGTGAGCTTTGCTATTTGAAGCTGTGCAAGCAAAAAAACATTTTGGCAGCATCACCTCAGCAGAGTAGCTAAGTGGAGCTGGTCACTGTGCTGCCAGGAGGTGTTGTGGAGATGTGGAAATGTCATGTGGTCTCACCTATGCTCTGCTGAAACCTCCCCATCCCACTGAGTGTGTGTCAGAGCTGCATGCAGGGGCTGTTCCCGGTAGGGTAGGAAGACAAGGAAGGTCAGTCATGGAAGATAGTAAGTAATTTATTGATAAAAATATCCAATTAGGCCTCTCCTTTAGCTTTCTGTGTTAAACCTGGAGCAGGACACAAAAGATTTAGAGTTTCATGACAGCAGTGGTACAGTGAGAAATCATTGAATCCTGGGGTGGTTTGGGTGTAAGGGACCTTAAAGATCACCTCATTCCACCTCCTCCAATGGGCAGGGACACCTTTCACTATACCAGGTCACTCCAAGCCCTGTCCAGTTTGGTCTTGGTCACTTCCAGGGATGCAGGGGCAGCCACAGCTGCTCTGGGCACCCTGTGCCAGGGCCTGCCCACCCTCCCAGCCAGCAATTCCTAATTCCCAATATCCCATCTGTCCCTGCCCTCTGGCAGTGGCAAGCCATTGCCCTTTATCCTGTCCCCTCATCCATTGTCTAAAGTCTTTCTCCAGCTACTCTCTGTCAGGAAACTGAGAACAGCTTTGGAGAATCTTCTGTCTGCTCCTCAGACCCAGCACTGTGTTGGTAGTTACCTAAATTGGTGCCTAACTGGGTTGTGGGGCTACTCCAAGAAATGAGAGGCATCAAGAGGGAAAAGCCTGTTCCTGGAAATAATTGAAATTGCCCGGACACCTGGTAACCTCCCAGAGAGACCAGGGCTGTCCTTTGAGACACAGCAGCTGGTGATAAGGAATTTGTGCTGCCACTGCTGTTTCAGCATCTATTTTTAAAGTGGAAGCTTCTGCAGAGGAGGCAGCTGGTCCAGCAGTTAAACTCTCTGAGATTCAAGGCCACCAAATCTTAACAAGGTGTGGAAGTTGGCTGAAGGCCAGGCCTCTCTGATCTGAACATCCTTAATCTCTGGAGCACCTGGGTATAGCTTTTAGATATAAGTGTTTGTTCCAGCGCATGTTCAGTGACAGATGCAGGGCTGTGGGTGATAATCTGTAGGATGAGGGCATGCCCAGTGTCCACACAAAATTTCTCTGTAAAGCTGAAATAAGTCCCCAAGGTAATGCAGTGGGGTTTCTTCTACCTCTTTGGGCATCCTTAGCTTTCCCCATTTATGAATGCCGAGGCTGGAGACATACAAAGCTCATTTCACAGTCATTCTTACTGTATCCTAAATTCATACAATCCCTTTATTCTGAATTAAAATTTTCAACTGCAAAGAAAGCCTTAGGGTGAAACAAAATAATTGTAAGAGGAGCTGATAGGATAACCTTTTCTGAGACAACTTAACCCAAACTAATAACAATAAAATGTCTTGTAATCTTCAAATTCTCCTATTTATTTCCTTAGCAGACTGAAGCATGAGGAAGCTATTAACAACATGCTGTTTGTATCTCTAAAATGTCAGCCTTCAATTTTAGAGAGCAAAATTGAACTGCCACTGACTGACAAGATAGCTGTAAATTTTGGGGAAGAAATTCGATGCAAACATGCCAGAAATGTCATGAAAACAGATAAAAATTACTACGAATTGAACCATGCTAGAGAATTAACTGCAGACTGTAGTGAAAGGACTCATGGTTTTATTTGAAGGTTATCCACATGATATGAAATCCCATCAGGACAGCATTTATCTGCAGTAAAAATTATCATAATACAGAGGCAGAACACAGGAAAAAAAAAATCTACAGATCTGTTCTGGTGTGGGGGACGTTTGATGCTGAGGGACAGTAAGTTCATTGCCAAGTGTTGGTGTGTCTGTCAATGACTGTTTGCTCTGGAGCTGTGGCTCTGGTGGATCTCAGTACTCTTCTGAGGTGGTCCACGAAGTCACACTTGAGCCCAGATGTCACCTGCTCCCACCAAGTCCTCACAACCAGGATAATATCCCCTCATGTTACTGGCCAAGCAGGTCTTTATTTTGAGATCAAGCAAGCTCCTAGGAGAGGTGTCCTGCTTGCATCCATTGAGAACAGTGCCTGTCCATGAAGGAGGGTGCAAAACAAGATCCTCTATTTCCAGCCATCAGCACCTGCATCTGCCAGGACATTTCTTGGAGGAGAAGCCCTTCTCAGGGAAGTCTGGGAAGTGTTTAATGTTTGTTGTAGCCAAACCAGAGTGACCTTCCAGGAACGGCCTTAAGATGAAGGAAAGTAGATTTAGAGGAGATATTGGGAAGGCTGTGAGGGTGGGTAGGACCTGGCACAGGTTTCCCAGAGCAGCTGGACCCCTGGAAGTTTCCAAGGCCAAGCTGGATGGACCTTAGAGCACCCTGGTGTAGCAGAAGGTGTCCCTACCCATGGTGGATGGCCCTTCCAACCCAAACACTCCGTGGCTCCACAATTCTATGCCTTCCCTCTGTTAACAGCCCCGTTGTGCCCGTTTTGCAGATGCTGATGGAGCACAAGGCCACCATCCTGCAGAGGTACGCGCGGGGCTGGCTGGCCCGCGCGCGGTTCCGCCGGGCCCGGGCTGCCGCCGTGGTCCTGCAGTGCCACTGGCGGCGCCTCAAAGCCCGGCGCCAGCTCCAGGCGCTCCGCATCGAGGCACGCTCGGCACAGCACCTCAAAAAGCTCAACATCGGCATGGAGAACAAGGTGGTGCAGCTGCAGAGGAAGGTGGATGAGCAGGTACGTCCCGGCCGCTGCTTCGTGCCCTTCCCTGCTGGCTGGGAAGGGTCGTGTTGGTGGCAGCCGAGCATTTGTAAGGGACATGGCAAGCTCAGGGAGCTGCACAAGCTGCACTGGAATTGTTGTGGCTCAGAGTGGGAAAATAGAATGGCAGTTTTGGAAAACGTTGCCAGAAAACCCAATCCACATGGGATCCAGTCACGGGTCTGGGGCTGAATTGCCCTGCTGTGCTTTTTGAGTGTGCCACCACTGGTGTTGTGAACCTTGTGTCTTGGCAGTCACATTCACTGGAAGATAAACAGCAGTTTGGGTAAATACTTTACTTTCTGTTACTAGACACAACAACTTTCCAGGAGTAAGGGGAGGGTGGGATGTGTGATGTGACAGATCCCTGTGTGGCATGAGTTAATGACCTTACAGTGACTGTTTGATCACAGGGGTGTTTTCATCAGTAGGCATTTGCCATTAATAAGCTGCAGAATGGTTTGACTTTCTAGACATAGCAGAACAATTTTTTCACCTACTAATATGTGCAAATTAATTTGTTAAATACCATCTGTGTTGCTGTACAAGGAATTGAGGGGTGATCTTAAGAAATGCTGAGTGGGACATAATTGTATTGACTCATATCAACAGGGAAATTCACATCCACTTGTACCATTAAACCAAATTTTTACAAGTAGGAGAACATTCTCTTCAGTTGGGATTACCCCTTATTTGTAGCACCAGTTTTTGATAATTCCAGTTTATCATTCTGAGATTTTGTCAGAGACCAACACGGCTCCCTCACCACCTGAAATCTCCCCACTCCAGTAAGACAGGAGCAGTCCTGTGTTGGGGGTGGCTTTGTGTTGGCTCAGACAGTGCAGAGTCAGGACACACAGGGGTTTGTGTTGCTGTGCTCACCCTCACTGCAGTGTTAACTGGCTGCAGTGCATTAACTGCACCGCAATAGGGTCCAGCTTCCAGACCCCGGTGTTTAATTTCAAAATGTTTCCATACTTAGATTTTGCTAGCAGTAGGGGAATGGGAAACTTTCAGAATAAGGTTTGGTATGACTTTTCATCCAGAAGGTATTTTGGTGGAATTGAATAGGAAGGGTCATTCCAGGTCGAGATAATTTGGGTTGAACTCATGCTATGAGTGTGTACGTCAGTGTTGGATCTGTTGAGCAGCTGGACTTGACACTGGAACATCAGTGATATTTTATAGTTTGTATTTTTCCCTATTTCCTTGCTAGGAGAAGTGTGGCAGTAGAACAGTAAAGGAAAAAAAAACAGTATTTGGTTAACATTGGCTTTGCTGTCATGGGTTTTGAAAGCAGCAGAAGGATCTGCTTTAGGAAAGGAATCATGGAGAGCTTTTAACCAGGCAAAATAATGGTCTTGAGCTCATCTTGCTCTCCTTCAGTCTCTCCACAGACTATTTTGTAGGAGTTTCTTTGATGCTTTCTGTGTAGATTTTGCAGGAAAGAATTCCTGCGCTGTGTTACATGTGGTGGTCTGTCCAGTGAGCTGAATTTAACCATCCTTCCAGGGCTGCCAGGTTTCCCTGGAATGCTTTGGAAGGTCTAAGGAACACCATTCAAGTAGATTTCTCTTTTCAGTGCACTGAATCTTTTTCCTGGCACGGTGCATTTGCAGTATCATAGTTTCCCTGAAGGATATTGCTTTCAGTCCTTGCTAATCTATAAACACAACCTTTGAAAATACCAATTAACTTTACAAGAAAAAAAAACATATAGCAGGTAACCTGGAGAGCTGTACTTGTGTTGTTTTTTTTTGGGTTGCTGTGGAAGAAAATGTTTCTATTTCTGCTACTTTAGCTCATGCATGAGTAGAGATGCAATCCTCCATGTGCCCCTAAGGAAGAGATCTTTCTATGAAAACCTATTATTGTATGTCAGCCTCAGCTCAGATGCTCTGGCATCTGTAACTGGAATCATTTAATTAGGTTTTTAAATCAGGTGAGGGATTTTTTGCACACAGAAGAAAGATTTTGATCTATTTTGCTGCAAAACATCCTCACTGGAGCACTTTCTTTTCTATTTACATTGGACCAATTCCTTCTCCCACTCTTTTTTTTTTTTTTTTTTTTTTTTTTTTTTAGTGTGTGTGTGTGTATTTTTTTCTTTTTTCTTCAGGTAATTTTCTTTAAATCTGTTTGTTGGAATTGCCTGAGACACTTACAACGCATGTACCTAATTTAGTATTGCATGTTCTTGCAAGCCAATATTTAGACACATTGTGAGCTCTCTACACTCTCTTTGTAAGCACTACTATCTCTGTGAGCATTTTTGTGAATAAAACTAGTTTGAGTAACAAGCTGATGAAATTGCTACATCTGCCTTTGGTAGCAAAATAAATTGGGTTTTTTCACAGAGCCTGAGTTGAAACCAGGACTGTCTTAGGTCTACAGGGCTGGATAATGATTGATAATAAAGCAAGTTCAAGTTTAACAGGGTCTGTTGAGCAATATCTGCAGTGGGGATCAGCCCAGTAAATGCTCTCTCATGTCAGTAGTTTTTAATTAAAAAAACCCAGAACCATTCCTGTGCATTTATCTTGTGTTTGTATAGCAGGGGGTGGAGTGAGATGGGCTTTAATGCCCCTTCCAGCTCAAATCATTCTAGGATTCTATGAAATGCCTTTGGTCATGCAGAAATTATAATTTCCTTATTTGAAACGAATGCTGAATTTTGATGTTCATTAATAATTCATTACTAGGGAGCAAAGGAAAAAAAAGTTAATATGCCTCATTTACTTGTTTTTCCATTTGAGATGTGTCTTTATCTTGCTTCAGAGCACTGAGATCCAGTGAGAGTGGGTGCTTTGGGAGGTCACCTTAAGAGGGGCCAGAAGGATGATCAGAGCAGACTTTAAAAACCAGAATGCATTTTAAGTTTCAAAATGGTTCTTTTGGTACCAAGATTATCTACCCAGTCAGCACAGCGTCTGTAGTAGGTTTTTAATGAAGCTCTAGGTCTTTGGCCTATGGATATCTAATAATGATGATGTTTTATTGGTCACAGTGACCATTGGCTTTGATTTGAAGCCCAAAAATCAGCTGAGTCTGCTGAATTTTCAGTTCTCCAAACCGGGAAGAAAATCAGTGCTAAGTGCTTTAGAAGTGAAAACCCGAGCAAATAAAAGGATAGCTGAGGTGGCACATGACTTAAAACTGGAATTTGGGGAGCTCCTTGTGCTTGAAGATGCAGTTCTGTATTGTCACTCCAGGTTTCTGCAGGCATGGGATCCAGGAATAGCAGGGTAAAATGCAAAAGGAATACTACAAACACCCCCAAAACTGCAAATCACATTAAGCAATGCTATTTGGAAGCTGTAGTAGTGCAGTATTTTGATTTGGTTGCCAGTGCTACCAAGAGTTACTTGCCTTTGCTCTCAGTGGTATCTGCATAGTACCAATTTGACAAATGCCTCTGTAATCATTGCCAAAATATTATTGAGCTTTTGTCACAGTTTAAGAATAGCTTTTAGCTTTATGAGCTTCATTAGCATACACATGGAAACGTTTGTTATTGTGGGTCTGTCACCCACCGTGCTTGAGGATATGAGTGGCTAATGCTTTTTCTCTTTTTGAGCCAGGTCTCATAAGCTCTCAGAGAAAGTATCACACTTGGGATAGCTCAGCTACTTCAAATGGCATAAAATTAGTAAGATGGCTTGAGACAGTGTTGAAACAGAAAATTTTTAATAAAACGCAAAACAACAAAGCTGTTGGCAGAGAAAACCCGAGCCCAGGAGTTCTTTTCTAGGGAATTGCTTAGGGGGGACTTTTTGGCTCCTGTCCAATTAGCTGTCCTTAAGTTTGAGGTGAAGTCCCCAAGGTCCTATGAGGTGTCTTTTAACCAAATTGAGGAGAGAAACTTCTGGGCTTTTTTCCTTTTTAAGGGGACAAAGGGTAACTTGTTTACTCCATCAAGAGGGGGCACATTCCCACAAGTGGCTGCTTTTGTAGTGCATCTCTGCATGCATTGATGTCACTTGTGCTCTTGTCTTCTTCTTTCTGGGATGCTGGCTGCAGAACAAGGAGAACAAGCTTCTGAATGAGCAGCTGTCCATGCTGACATCAGCCCACTCCTCCGAGGTGGAGAAGCTGAAGAAGGAGCTGCAGCAGTACCAGCAGACCCAGCAGGGTGATGGCAAGCAGCTCCTCAGCCTGCAGGAGGAGACGGAGCGGCTGCAGATGGAGCTGAAGAGGGCTCACGGGGAGAGGGAGGTCATGGAGGACAGCCACAGCAAGGAGAGGGACCTGCTGAAGAAGGTATGTCTGTCTGTCTGTCTGTCTGTCTGTCTGCCTGCCTCGGGTTGTCTCCTGCAGGTGGCCGTGCTGGTGAGGGCTCTCTCTTCACAGCTCTGTTCTTTGTTATTTCTGCTGCTGAATGCCCCTAGGAGTACCCCAGGCCATGGGGCAGGACAGGTAGACATCCCTGCAGGAGCAGTGGCTGCCTTGTGTCAGGACGCCCCACCCTGATGTCTTTTGTGCTGCCAACCACATGGAAACACCCCACACCCAAACACATCTGGAAATCAGGATGCCTAATAACCATGAACAGCATGGAATCACAGAGTTGTAAAGGTTGAAAAAGACCTGTAAAATCACCAAGTCCAACCATCAGCCCAGCACCACCATGTTCAGCACTAAACCATGTCCTCAAGTGCCACATCCGTGTGGTTTTTGAACACTTCCAGGACTGGTGACTCCACCACTGCCCTGAGCAGTCTGTTCCAATGCTTTACAAGCCTTTCAGTGAAAAAAGTTTCTCTAATACCCAATCTAAACCTGCCCTGGCACAACTTGAAGCTGCTTTTCTTGTCCTAAGATTCATGTGAGTGCCAGAGCTCCATGTGTATACAGTGATTCCTCATGGTGTGTAATGCAAATTACTGGGGAGATCTGTCACAGGTGCTGCAAATATTAGGAAGATGTAAATATTCCTCACCCCAGCCTGGGATGGGACACAAGGCTCAGTTTCTGACATAGCTGGTGTTGTAGGTACACACAGAGTATGACCAATGAGTAGACCAACTTCCCTCCCTAAGGAGAGGCACTGCTCCAGTACCAGCTGCTGGTTCTTACAGGCTTTTATAGGGTTTGGAGCTGGGATATACACAAAATAGGTTTATTTTTTTTCTTCCTCCTTCATGCAAACCCACTGAATATCCTGGTTTGGAAAGGAACCACAAGGACAATCAAGTACAGCAATTCTGTGCTTTATCTCTTGGGGTGGGGGTGGTCCAACTCTGCCACCATTGTACAAGAAGGCATTCTTTTGGGAGGAAGAAATTCCAGAGTTTGGAATAGAGTTTGAAAAGAGCAAAGGTGGACCTTTTGCCCTGAATTTCTTTGCTGATCAGATTAATTCTGAGTAACGCCCGTTCTCTTAACCTGAGGCACTGAAATGAGAATTCAGTTTCCTTCTACAAATGCTTGTGGCTGCTCAAGTTAAATCCATTATCTCTCTTCTGCACCAGAAATTGAATTGAATCTTTGATCTTGCTATTGGAAATAATTTAGGGCTTTTCTACTCAATAAATTGCAAAGAAAAAGCTGGTTTGCAGATGTTATTCTAGAACAGCACTTGGTGTGTGACAACCTGAAGACGAGACACTTTTGGAAATTAAAAAATTTAAAGAAAAATAGGAGCCTGGAATTACATTAATTATTATTTACAGTGGAAGAAAGTCCTTATGAGGCTCCTCTAGTGCACTTCACACAATACCATTGCCGTGGCCAACCTCCCCTCGAGGCTGAGCCCTCAGGTGGTGGGTTTGGCTGAGAAGCTGTGGTGAAGGACTGTGGTCAGGGTGATTTACCCTAAACCTCTGGCATGACTGAAATGCACTGCTGGTTGTGCTTCTCAAAGAGGTAAGGAGTCTGCACTTGTGGTGCACCACACAGGGACGTGTGAAACCGGTGATTTCCTCTCAAAATTATAAGATTCTTTTTGGCGCAGGGCTCTGTTCATTATCTGGGTGCAGCACAGGCTTTTAGGGCTTGAAAGGATGTCTGATTTTAAGGGTGATGCAGCTGGGGATAAACTGTGTCTCTTTGCTCTTGATTGCAAATCGCCTTCAAGCACTTTGATGGAAGGTTGGATTAATCACTGAAGAAATGCTTTTAAAAAGCATGGAAACAAAGCAGAAGCTTTCCCTTGTTGTAAAAATGCCTAGAGCAGAGCAAATACTGTGCATTTCACCATGAAAATAGATGGTTTAATTATAAAAAACATTTCTAAATGTGCAGGCTCCTATTTCTGGCATTAGCTTTCCATTGCTCCCTTCAGTTCCTTGTAAGTGGGAAGATGGAGAGCACCTGTTTCCTTCCTGAAAATATTAATTTAGCCAGAATACTTCCCAAGAAAAATTCTGGGAAGAGATTTTTGAGTTGTTCTAATATCTCCTGGGAAGCATAATGAAACTAAATTTAGGTGAGAAGCAGTTTTCACCTTCAATATCAAGATGACACTACTGGCATGGATGTAGTGGGACAGATTCTCAAAGACGTGTCACTTCTGAGTGAAATTGATATGAACCTTTAATTTTTCTGCAGCTCCTGCAAATCCACGTCAGTATTGATTTAGTTACTAAAAGAAAAAGTCCTTTAATCTCTTCATCATAGCTGTTCTGTCCAAGTCCTTAGTTTTAGAATAGCTCTCCTTATTTAATTTTGTGATTAAGTTTGAAACATCTGGGTAAGTACCAACGGCTCCTTCTCGGGCTTTTGGTAGCATCAATTCTTCTCGCTTGGTGAACTAGGATAATTCACAGCCTGGACAAGAATTCCATTAGGAAAGTGCCAAATGCCATCATCCTTCCCTTACAAGACTGGGGGAGGATGTGAGGCAGACCTTATGAGCAGGTTGTTCCAGAGAAACACTTAGGTAAGAGCTGCAGCCATCACAAGTGCTCCCTGCTCAGCATCTTCCACAGAAATCTTTCAAAGCAGGTGCTCTTGCATTTGAAGCACCTCCAGGTGCATTCAAACAGGAATGCAGAAAACAAATCCTGTTTAAGAGAACATCTTAAAAATACCTCTACCCAACCTGGATTAGAAATTTTTTAATCTGGGAATAATTTTTTATGGATTCTATTAAGTCTTGCTCTTCCAAATATCCTCTCAGCATGGTTGAAAATACTCAAATACTCAAGATTTTGTTCCAGTTTTATTTTTTAAGCCACCATAGCTTTGGGTGGAGACTTCCTTGTGACCACCCAATAAAAAGCACTAGTAAAATAATCCCACTGTCTTTAATCTTTTCCTGATGGGACAAACTAGTAGAGCTCCTTGCTGTCCCATTGCAGCACAGGTTTTCCTTCCATTCCATCACTCCTGTATATCTCTTCCCCAATTTTTAAAGAATTCTTCATACCTTGAAGTCACTAGCGCTGATCTAATGGCAGATGTGATTTATGGTGAAGGAGTGCAGTTGGTTTTGGTACAGAATATTAAAATCTGGGCTCAGTTCGCAGCATTTAAAACACCAGCAGCTCTGTGTGTGTTTTTCACTTTCTAGTTGTACATCCAGACTCCAGCCTTCTAGGAGAGGTGCAGACAGATGTAATGCAGACAGCTGGAGTAAATTAACAGGGACAGTAATGAGTGAGGAGGTTTTTCAGTTTGTGCATGGAACAGGACTGATTCAGTTGTGACTTAGAAGAAAATATTCACTGTGCTTGTCCTCATCATTAGTATGTATCTGGCGTAGCCAGTGTTTGATCAAATGCCTTAATTTGAATGTGCTTGTGTGGAAGGCTGGAATCTGTGCTAGGAGTGCATGCCAGCTGGGCTGCCTATAAATTTAATCTAGTGATGACAGCAAAATTATTACTCTTGGGCTCTGAAAACTCTTATTATGGTGTTTACAGCGTTGTTTATCGTCGGCGCCTTGAGATCCTTCTGCTGTGTGTAGCCCTTTCCTAAGCAGTGGCTACAGGACGTGAAGGAGCAGGCACAGTGGATGACACGTGCTGGGATGATGTGCATTCTGCCCCTGACAGCAGCAGAAACATCCTGCTTAGCTGTGGCAGCGTATTTCACTTGACAATATGATGGTGGTGTGTTTTGAGACAGCGCTGTTGAATGCACCAGAATTCGGGGAGATGAATGATGTTCCAGGATTGGTTGCTGCTGGCATCAGTCCAGCCTTGCTGTTGTGGCAAGTGAAAATGGCATTTTTCAGGATTTAGTTCCTGTTCTCATTATTTTTTACGAGGCAGTTGCTGTTAATAATTGCTAAATACGCTGCTGTTGTATTGCCAAGGGCCCTGGTACATGTCATTCCCCACTGTACCAAAGGTTCTGTAGCTGTGGGAAGCACTGAAGTGACTCATCATGCTACCTGGATTGGGTACAATAAAGTTAAAAAAGCCTGATCTATTCACTCAGCTCTCATTCACTGTGTCCATCTCAGCTCCTGAGAACAACCTGCAGGTTTATTTCCCCAGCAGCTGTGACTCGGTGCTGCGACTTGAAGACAGTGATGAAACCCACTGAAATCTAAGAATAACTTGATGACCTGATCCCTTCCAAGAGCTTTGCTCCTACAGGTCATGGCCACCAAGTCCGGTGGCTCAGTATTTTGTAAGATTCTGCTGAAAATATTGATTTAAGGGAGAAGTGCAGTCAGGACAGGGAAAGTTATTATCTTTTGTAGCAATGCATTTCTCCTGTGTTTCTGCTACTGGTGTACAAAGGATAAGTGGCAAAGCACAGGGGAACAGATCTTTTAAAGAGCAAAGAGAGGCTGAACAAAGCCCCCTGTCTCCTGCCAGGTGAAATTAATCCCCGCAGGATACCTGCCCTGCAGCCAGCAGTAACTCTCTGCCTTGTTCCCTAGCGTATCTCTGACCTGGAAGAAGAAAACGCTCTCCTGAAGCAGGAAAAAGAGGAGCTGAACAGCAAGATTCTCTGTCAGTCTGAAGGTAGGAAAAACTGCCTATGGCATCATCATGCCTTCATTAGACAAGGGCTTAATCTTCTCCCCTGAAGCTTGTTTCCCTGCCTAGAGAAGTGCTAATCTTCCTGTGACCCTTTCCTGGTGGCTTTTGTCTTTATTTTGTTGTGCATGTAGTTCTGTTCCTGCTGTCCTACTGCATGAACAGAGCTACCTGCACAATAGGTAAGCCAGAGGCCAGTTTAATTGGTGAAATACAGAATAAAGTACATAAAAAGACGGCTTTTTAGTTCAGTTTTGTTAAAGCGTTTCATGCAGACAGTGTGGGAGGCAGTGAAGCTGATGGAGTAGGGAATAGCTGTGTCCCAAGAATAATTAATAAAGGATCCAATGGGCAGCATGCTTCACATTATTGAGCTGTAGTGGAGGACTTCTCTAGTGTGACACGAGCCCGTGAGTGTTTTTTTAAAAGCAGAGACTTAGCTGACAAGTCATACATAGGGGAAGCAACCTGGGAAAATCTCATTTCACAAAAGAGACTCTCATGCATTTATTGAGCTTTTCAAATTTTTGTCATCCTTTTCAGCTTTGATTTTGCAGCAGGATTTACAAAGGTCCTGCTGTGGGTGTAACTATCACTGCTCTGTGGTACTTGTGAAGTGCCTTTTGCTCCTAGCCTACCACAAAACAAAGGAATGAAGATAACATATTAAGAAGAAACTTGCTGCAAATATTTTTTCACCCCTTACAGGATGCTTTTGGAGCATCTAAGATGGGAGAAAGGAAGTGGAGAAGGTTGGTTTATTGTTCACCGATTTAAAACAACACACGGGCTACATTTGCCTGGTTCCTTAGGAAGAGGAGGGACCTCTTTGCTTCCAGAGGGTGGTTTTTAACAAATAACTGAATTTATTTGGATATAAACTTCTTTGAACCCCCCACAGTCTTGCCATGGTAAATGGTTGATGATGACATGAGGAAGAGCTGCTGTTGTTGATTTGCTTCTATGCCAAAGCTGCTGGTGGGAAGCAGGCAGGGAAGTTTTCATGTGCAGCAAGTACCACCTTTTCAACCCAAATGTACTTCTGTACCATGCTGGTCTTTTCTTAAGGGAGTTTATGGTTGGTCCATGGGAGCTTGAGCTGCCACAGATAAATGATGGCTTGTAGATGCTGGAGACTTCTCTTTAATTCAAGGCAAAGAGCTGCTCTGCAAGCAGAAGAGCTCAAGCTGTTTCAAATATTGAGGAGACAAATACATATTATAATAATCTCTAAATATTAATGAATGCTTGCATATAATTTAAAGGCTCTTGGCTGAGAGTATTTTGTTCACTAGTTGTTGTTATTGTTGTTCCACATGTTTACAAGAAGCATCTTTCTGAGCTAAAGTTCATAATTTCTCTTTTCTTCCCCCTTCCTCTTTTGAAGATGAATTTGCACGAAACACAGTTGAGGAAAATATGCAGATGAAGAAAGAGCTGGAGGAAGAGAGATCTCGTTATCAGAACCTGGTAAAAGAGTATGCAAGTCTGGAGCAGAGATACGACAACTTGAGGGATGAAATGAGTATTTTTAAGGTAATGAAACTGGAATTATCTGTGTTCCTTTGTGCCCTGGACCTGATGTTGGTGCCTGGATAATGTGGCTCACTCACCCCCAAAACATTTAATAGAACTGCCAGTAGTGGGCAGTTTGTGCTTGATATTTCTAAGGATACCTGTCTGCACTGGAGCCAAACCATTTGTGTGCCCTGCAAAAGGAGCTTGGTATTCTGTGCTTCTCTGTGAAATGCTTAGAGATGTCTGTGAACCTCGGCAAAAGATGGGTCATGGTTGTTCTTGTCTTGCTTTTGTGTCAGTGATGTTTATGTGTAGGCGTTGGGTTGAAAGAGCAAACAAACAAAGCCTCCAGCAATATGACTTCAGAATTTCAAAACGCAGAGTTTTTAGGCTCAGCATTGCTAAAGTGTTAGAAAAACTGTTAAAAATCAGAGTGCTGCTGGATTTGATGGAAGGCTGAGTGTTTAAAGAGGGTCCTGGAGGGTGCTGTCAGCAGCACAACCCTGAGCTCTGATCTGCATGTTCACACTTAGCGGGCGTGTGGTGTCATGAAGAGCCTTTAATTCATGCAGAATTTTTAAGCTGAGCTTCTATATCGCTTTTGCACTTTGAAGTGTTAATGTGAACTTCAAGGGTAGGGCATAAAAACTTAGAACATGTACCTCTGTAAGGTAACTTAAGTATATAATCATACATTTGCTCTAAAGAATCAACACTTGGAGAGGGATTCTTTATGAGTCTGCATCATTTCTTGGCAGCAGACACCGGGGCACAGGAGAAACCCATCCAACCAGAGCAGCTTGGAGTCTGATTCCAATAACCCATCCATCTGCACCTCTGAGATCGGGGACACGGAGGATGTGATCCAGCAGGTGGAGGTACAGTGAATGCGGAGGGAGGGCAGGGGAGCCCTGCTCTGGGTGTGGGGTTTGCAGCACAGGTTGGGCAGTGAGGTGTGATGGATTAAATTGGTTCCGTTAATTGTGTGAGCAGTGTTGTGGTGCTCTGGCAAATTCTACTTGTTTGCAGCATCAGGGCTCTAAAAATAATGCAGTGCTGTCTTTGGGCCATACCAGCTTGAAGACTGATAAAAATTCATCACAGCACTTACACCCAGCTCTGATGGATCATGACTGTATCATGAGACCTCTCTGCAAGGACACCAGAATTCATTGCCCTCTTGCCCTGAGCATTTTCATTCCCATGCATCTTCACGGATGCTCTGTTGGCCAGCACAGCTCTGTAACCAAATCAACAGTCTCCTAATGCAGAAAAGAGCAGCACAAATTATTCCTTGGCTATCAAGAATCCTGTGGAAAAGGGAAACGTGTTTTTTACTTCCATCTGATAGAATAGGCTGCTTTTTAAAACCCCACTGTTCTGACTCTTGAGCACTTACAGGTGATCAGTGTCCCTAGGGTCAGCCCTACCCTTGCAGGACCATATTTTGTGTCCCACTACACACCTGCAGAAGCCCCCACTTCCCTCTGCTGGCTGCTGCATTATATTGCTTTGGTATTTTTGAACAGCTCTGAAAGCATTTTTCTGAAGTCAAAATAATCAGTATTGACAGTGCTTTGATATAAAATATACCAGGTGGAGGCAGTTAAAAAACCCCAACAAATAAACACTTGACTAAAAGGGTCCCAGTAGGTCATTTTTGATGTTCTTAGCCATAATCACCTGCTTATCTGTTGGGCTGTTAAGCATTCAGTGATGTATCAAAACAAGTCAGGTATTTTACTGACACTAAAAATAGGTGTTTAAAATGTTGATTTGCTCTTTGGAAGTACACATGTTTCTTGGGATGCTCTTGTTCCTGGCTGTGGCTGATGTACAGTCAGGGTGCATCTGGCACTGTGAATCGGTACAGAACTTGACACTGAGGTTTTCTCTTTTTTTTTCCCCTCCCTCCTGTTCTTCTCCAGGAGATTGGGATGGAGAAAGCAGCCATGGACATGACCCTCTTCCTGAAGCTACAGAAGAGAGTGAGGGAGCTTGAGGTGGAGAGGAAGAAGCTGCAAGCCCAGCTGGAGAAAAAGGAGCAAGAGAGCAAGAAATCCCAGGCAAGAGGCATATTTTCATGGATACTAATATTTCATATTTGTAACTGGCTTTCCTTGATTGCCTGAAGCCACATGATGTAGGAATTTAGCTTTGAGAGTGATAAGTTCAACATAAGAGGCTACAAATCCATCTGCAAAAGGGAGATAATTTTTTTTTTGTTAGCTAAGGACAACTGGACAGGAGAACTGCTTTATTTATTTGTTTAAACAAACTGCTTATAACATATTTATGGCAGTATCTTAAGCTTCTTGAAAGCAATAAAATGTGGAATCAATTTTGACACACATTATTCCACTCAGCACTGTTCCTGTGTCTCACGTGTAGCATCCTGTATATTCAACAACTCTCCCTTTTGGATGATTTCTGTTGTTCAAGCATTTCTTTGTTGTCCTGGCTTCCCCCTATCCAGCAGTGTGTGGCATGAGCTGAAAAGCACTTCACACACATGTCAGTCAGGCTGGTTTCCTCCGTTTGATTTTATAATCAGCTGTGTATTTTGTCCTCAGTAATGATCACAGAGAGGAATACAGGCTAAAAGTAGCGTACTAAATCAGAAATATCAGGATAGCTGTTAGAAGAGTGGGTTCTTAATTTCTGTTGCAAGGCAGGGATAGTCTTTTGCTGCATTCTTCCTACCTTGTGGGGAAAAAAAAAAAACAAAAAAAACCTGCAAAAACACAAACAAGCAAACAAAAAACCCACCCCAAAGAAAAAGAAAAAAGAAAAACCAAAAAACAAAAAACAAACCTGAACTCCTAAAGTTTGAGTTGCTTGCGCACTGAACTTTTATAAATTGCTGGGCAAATGCCATCCCTCTTGGATACATATTTGAAATTTCTGGGGCTTTGGTTGCTTTGTTTGGGAATTATTTTCTTTATTACTCTCCAGTGTGAGATCAGTGTACCTTTGAACAAATGCAGTACGAGACTCAACAAAATAATCAACAGTAATTATTTACTTGCTTCACTAGATATCCTTATTGATCACCCCTAGCAATTTGCAGGAAACACATGAAACAGGAGACTTCCCCAGACTCTCATTCCTGCTGCAAGAGGATTAAAAACCTGTTTTCCAACTGCTGTGTTGAAGATTGTTCCCTTAATGACTGTCATTGTTTGAAAGCTGCAGCGAGGCACAGTTGTCAAGATATTAGTGAGAGATTAAACCATTTTCTCTTGGAATGTCTTCTGCCCCACTGGTGTTGCTGGGATGCTGTCTGATGGCAATTAATGATATTATTGTGGTTGAGCTGGCCAGGAGGGCTGAATGCTGATGGAAACATGCCCAGCAGCCTGTGCTGTGTGCCAGTTCTTCCACCTGCTCCTAAATACAAATTTACTCTTTAACCTGCACAGGTAATTGAAATAAAGACTGAAGTGACTTCAGAACATGAAGATTTTGCATACAACAGCCTGAAGGTGAGTGAGAGGCTTCTGCTTAGTGCTGTAGCCTATTGCATGGCTCCAGCAGCCCAAACAAATGGTGTGAATGTGATAATAATCCAAAACCTGCTGTAATCAGCTCTGTTAGAGAGGGCAGTTGGAAAGCTGTAGCTTTCCATTTGCTCCTGGGCATGGAATGGGCTCACATATGTTTCTCTCTGGGGTGTCATCTGTTTTCTGCCAATATACCTGTCTCTGAGTGATCTGTGGAGATAATGACCCCACTCACGGTGAAGCGGGCTTTTTCCATGCAGGTGTTCCCTCAGGGACTTTGTTGGGCTCCCTTTGATGGGCACTGCTGGTCTCAGCAGCTGGTTTTGCAGCAGGTTCTTGTTCCAGGCTCCACCTCTGCTTCTTAGCCACCTTCTGTGCTATCACAAGGTGCCACTCAGATCAAACCCAGATAAATCTGTGGAGTGATTTGAGCCTCCTTAAATGGCTCCATCTCTCAGCAGAAGTGCTGGCTGAGCACAGCCATTCTGTGTCTTCTCAGTATTGCCCTACCCTGGAATTTGTCTTGCCCCCAAGCTCTAGATCCTGACAGTTTCTGTCCCCATCACTTTCTCCCTGTGACAGTCACAGCAACTGAAACCTCCTGAGCTCCTACTGCAGCTTCTGTGGGTTTTATCCTGCTCTAACTCTATCCAAACACTTCTGACCTTAACTGTCTTAGACCAATTTTTATGTCCTGCTTACCCTCAGAAAAACAGTTCCTAGGATAGCATTACTAGAGGAAAATTTTTTATGCTGTTGGTTTTTTCAGGGCAGACCTACCTTTCTGATATTCCTTCTCTCCCTATCCCATTAACAAATATTGCAGTACAACTGAGAAGTCCGGAGGAGCATATGTTTTCCAGAACAGCATGATGCTAAACCATCTGCCAGGAGCAATATCAATTTTTCCTTCTGCATCATCTCCTCCAAAGGATGCAGAAAAAAGCAGGAGTTAGAGATGGAAAGGATGTCCAACCCTCACAAAGCCCTTATAGTATCAGTAGATCTTTATGACACTTAATAATCCAATTTTATTTTCCTAGCATGATATTGGTATAGCTCTGAATTTCCTTAGTACCTCTTCATAGCCCCTTGGAGAAGAAGCGTGGCCAGGTCACTGCCCAAGTGTCTTCCAGCTGGTTAAACATACTTGTGGAAGGTTTAAGTTTCTTGACCTTGTAAATCAAAGTGGAGTTGCAGTTTGGAAGGGGGAAACCCAGCAGGTAAGAGCCACCACCTCCTTAAATAGCTTCTGGAGTTCTGACTTCTGTGTGAGTTCACAAACTGTGTTTTCTTCAAGGTTTAACCCTGGAAGTTCAGGGTGGAAATACTAATTTTAGGATTTTCCTACTTTCTGCATACTGGCATACTAGCATTCATAGTTCTACATATCTAAGAAATTTTAAAATACCATTTAATGTTAATAGTATTTCATAAGGATAGGTGGCATGTGTTACTAAAAATGCAGGGTTCTTTAAACTTTAGTTTAAAACAGATGGAAAATGAACCCACAGGGAATTCACATTCACAAAAAGAGGGACATTCACATTCAGAAAAAGAGAGACAAATACATCTCTCAGCTGTTCTCCCTACATCTGAACATAGGACACAGCCTGAAGTCTCTGTCTGCAATCCAAGAATGACTTACTGCTGATTTTGAGGGCTTCTTTTCTCTCTTCCCCCTTGACAGCTGCTTCCATGGCTATGACAAAGCTATTCTTCTCTTCTTTTTCTCCTGCTAATTTAAATTTCAAATATTTGTACTATCTCTGTCTCCTTTAAGACTTTCTTGTGAATATGTTTATTTTTCATTTTCACCAGCTTAAGAAGACTTTATCTCAGGGAAATAGTCTGAGATGCCTAAAAACTCACACACAGGACAGTCTTTTTGGGGATGCTCTTGTGAGGTACCAGTGAGTCAGCCGTGGACTGGGACACCTTCCCCTGGACCAGGATGCTCCCTCCTGGTCTTGGACACTCCCAGGGATCCAGGATCCACTGCTGCTCTGTGCTAGGCAGGGCCTCACCACCCTCACAGCCAGGAATTGTTTTCCTCCTTTCTGATCTAAACTGTAGGAATGTGCCTCCTGTTGATGGAGGGACCAAATTATCCTTTGGCTCCTTTAAAAGGAAGTTTATCTCCTCAATTTGGTTAAAAGACACCTCATAGGACCTTGGGAACTTCACTCAAACTTAAGGACAGCTAATTGTACATAAGCCAAAAAGTCACACCTAAGTAATTCCCTAGAAAAAGAAGAGAACAGAAGAAATAAATCACTTTTGTGAAGTGTTTTAGCAGGAGCAAGAACCTCTTGCCCTGGCTTGGGTTTTCTCTGCAGAGAGCTTTGTTATTTTGTGTTTTATTAGAACTTTTCTGTATCAACACTGTCTCAGAAGCCATACTACTAATTTTATACCATCTGAGGTAGCTATCTCCAGTGTGGTACTTTTCTCTGAGAGCTTATGAGACCTGGCTCCAAGAGATAAGTATCACTAAACCTTCTCTCTCCGTTTGGACAAGATGAGCTTTAAGGTTCCTTAACTTGCCAACTATTTCCTTACTATTTTAAAGTAAGATTCCTTGTTTTATGTCCCATTTCAGAAGTTTTTGGCACTCGCAGTCCCTCAAGCAGGACAGTACAAGGTGTGGGTGTTACTGGATGGCTGTGCAGCTTTGGTTTCTGCAACCAGCACATGGTCTGATACTTCACAGGTGTCTGCTGTCCTCCAGCTTGGAGTCTTGGTGTAATTATTACTATAATTATTACTGTCATGACACCCATGATGGCAGGGATTTGCCTTTGGATTTAGCATCTGGTGGGGAGCCTGTTCTTGATGCAGATTCTGATGGAGGGAAGTGATTGAAGCACAGTGCTCCGTTAGAGAGACTCATCTGGTTTTTTAGTTTTGTAAGACTGAAATATGTGAAACTTGAGCTAACACTGATTAATTAACAAGCAGAGGTTACCTGTCCTTTGTAATGGAGAAATACATTTCTTAGAAGATGTTGTCCCAAAATACACCCAGCCAGATGTTTGGTTAATCATTATCCAGGAATGCAAAACAGGGAGATACTTCCCTCTGACATGCCAGTGAAAAATGTGTTTTTTCAAGCTGGGAAAGTGGCAGTGGGAATGAAAGCACCAAGGAGCCTTTGCTCTGACTCCATGTTTCATGCTGTCCCTACAGCTGGTCTAGGTGGCCTTTAAAGGTCCTTCCTAACTCACACATTCTAGGATTCCAAGCAGGAACATGATGCATAATTCAGTTTCTCACTTGGTGCGTAGCTTAAAATTGGCAGTGCATCATAAAATGAGCTGCATGGAGGATTTAATTTTCTTTTCCTTCAGAGTACCAGAAAAGCATGGCAGTGCTAACCTGTGACTTAGGCAGGCTCACACTTCACCCAGCACTGCCCTGTGGCCCCTTTGCTAAAGAGTGAAGCTATTTCCATCCCCATCAGTGCTTGGGTACCCCATCACAGCTCTTTAACACTGCATATGTTGGGGCAAGTGTGAGTTCAAGGTCAGTGCATTCTGACTGTAAAATTTTTTGGTCAAATTTATTTGTCAGATATTTGTCAAATAAATCAGCATGACTGGACTATGCTGAAGAAAGAGCATTTTTCACTTTGCCAGAAGAAATCTCTTTCTACATCCATAGCATTTTATTTTAGCTTCTGATCTTCCATGAATATCAAGTGGATCTTCATGGAAGTGGTGATGCAAGAATGGTGTATGAGCTGGGGACAGAAGGTGATTTAACACTGCTCCATGAAATCCACAAAGAAAGGCGTAGGGAATAAATGTAAATGTATACTTTGAAAGGAGTGTACAGTAGGGACTCTTGGAGCAGGGTTATTAGTAATTGCTTTCTTTTCTGGTCTTCCTGGCTTTGTTTCTAACCAGAGCAGAGCTTGCAATGACCAGTCCTTGGACTTAGCAGTGTGGCTGACCCATTACAAAAAAGAGAGGGAGAAAGGGACACAAAGAGGAGGAGGACGAAGAAAAAGGAAAGCAGAGGGCTTACCCAGCAGATAACAAAACCCGGAGAAGAATTATTTTAGTAGAAAAGCAAGTAACTGCTTTCACCATCAGTGAGGGGTGATGGTTCTCCATGTAGCAGGAAGAGTTAAACCCAGTTTGGTAGCAATTCCTACCATGCACACACTTCCAACTCCTGCTTTGAACACCAGTTACAGAAAAGCCCATGTCTCATATACATGGTTAGTGTGGAGGAATTATGGATCTAGGCATTTCTTATCCTCTTTTTTTTTTCATGACAGATGGTATAAAGCACCTGAATATGCCCCATTACTGATGTTGTCTGTTCAGCTAGGAGCGTGCTGCCCAGATGCCAGATCAGCTATTCTGCTCACACCTCTGCTGTGATAGGCCATGCTATTTATAATTTGTAAAGATTTATAATTACAACACCCGTTTCCTATGGAAATGGGGTTTACACAGCTGTGCTAGCTACACACTGTGTCAATTGTATAAATTGCCCCCATCCCCCCCAGCCACTTTTGGATTCATTAGCTTGACTTAACCCAAGCTGATAATGAAGCAGATATCCCAGAGATAGGAGAGATTGTGAAAGGAAGCTGTGGAAAGGGTCAGTAAGCAGCAGAGAGATGAGGCATGTGACAGTGGGGAATGATCTTGTGCTGTTGTAGACACTGAAGAATCCACATGGATGGGGGTTGGTCCCTAGGAAAGAGCTGACCCCTCATCAGACAGCAGATTTGTCAGCTCATGTGCAGGGGTGTTGGTTTGTGCTGTGTTGGACAAGGGTCCTGTCGGGGTTTGGCATTGCCTGAGAAGTTTGGGGGTGTGGGGACGGGAGGGAGCATTCCTGGGTGGCACCATGCAGCAGCCAGAGGTGGAGGATCATGCAAAGGGAGGTGGGTTGTTGAGAACAGGACCCCAAGGAGTCTGGCTCACAGCCAGTCTGGGACCCACAGCAAGGACTGATGGTTTTAAGCTTGAAGAGGGTAGATTTAGATGGGATATTGAGAAGAAGTTCTTGGCTGTGATGGTGATGAGTCTCTGGTGCATGTTTCCCAGAAAAGCTGCCCCTGGAAGTGTCCAAGGCCAGGCTGGATGGGACTTGAAGCCACCTGGGCTAGTGGAAGGTGTCCCTGCCCATGGCAGGGGGTGGAATGGATGAGCTTTAAGGTCCCTTCCAACCCAGACCATTCCATGATTCTGTGATTGCACCCATGTGCAGGAGCAAAGCTGCTCTTGACCCAGCAGAGATTCTCCAGGTGGGTTTTGGGTGGTGGCAAGGAGCTGCCAAATGTTATGCTACCACCTGCAAACAAAGCTTTGTGGTGACAGACTAAAATAAAGGCTGTCTTAGCTGCCAGAGCTCTATTCTTCTGTCTTCTGCTGCCAATGCAAAAGTGAATAAGCCCTTCAGTTATCTGAGCTAAGATATTGTTATTCAGGAGGATCAGTTGGCATCCAACTAGCACAGTGTTGGCCCTGCCTGTCAAACGCCAGGGGCTGAGGAGACATCAGGGTGAGGAAATCCTCCAGCTAGAAACATGGAACTGGGGTGGGAGAATTAAAAAGCACATGAGAAAAGAAGAGGGAATTCATAGACCTGTGGCTCACCTAAGAGATGTCTGCCATGATGATGGTTTGTCCAAATCAGCATCTTCCAGCTTATCTAATGAATATGAAAGGTGAGCTGAATGTTGTGAGGGTTGTGTGATTTATTGATTCAGAAGGAAAAGAGGTGGAGGAGAAAAAAGCATGTTTAGTTTCTTTAACAGCCTGCTTTTGTGTTTAGAAATAGTGTCAATAAATAAAAAATACCCTGGATCACCCTGTAGTGTTATTTAATAGCAACAGGCTGCTGACTAAAGCAAAAACCTTCCCTGAACCACAGATGGCTGGGCTGGCAGCAGAACGAAGATCCTGGCTTGCATTGATCTGCAACCATTGGTAATTGAGTCAGCCTAGAGGCATCTCAGAACAGGATGAGACACCACAGGGCAGTTTAGCTAAACTGCATAATGGCTCTGTGTTTTCCAGAGGCAAGAGCTGGAGTCGGAGAACAAGAAGCTGAAAAATGAGCTCAATGAGCTGAGGAAGGCCATCGCAGACCACGCCACGCAGAACAACTCCGCCAACGACGTGCAGGACGGCTACAGCCTTCTTCTGAACCAGCTGAAATCGGCCAACGAGGAGCTGGAGGTGCGCAAGGAGGAGGTGCTCATCCTCAGGTCGCAGATCATGAAGGCAGCCCAGCAGAAAGAGATGGGGAAAAACATGGTAAAGAAGAGGGTAATGGATTTTCTTTTCCTTCTTCCCCTCTGTTGGTGGAGAGTCACTGACTGTCTGAGCAATGCCATTCCTGCTCTGGTGGGCAGGATGGCACAGGGAAATTATGGAGGGTTGTGGAGGGATACAGGATGTCCTGCCTGGGGATGAGAGGTAGTCCTGGCATTTCAGACAGCCCTGGACTATCTGTGCCATGATACTGCCATAGGCTGCTCATCCCATACCTGATGAGAGTAAGCACCCTATGGCAGGGCAAGCCAGCCCACACTACTCCTGCACCAGTGTGTGTGGTTTAGCATGTTCCTATTGATGTTTTGCAGCAAAAATATTTTTCTGCAAGGAAACACAGTGAGGGAAAATAATTTCTATACCAGATTCTGCTCACTTCAGGCTGGTGCAGCTGTAATGTGTTTTTCTGACATGCCTCTCAAACTGCTGGGATGGGATTTTTGTTTAGAGCACGTTCCAATGGAAGGGCACATTTTCCAGAAACTCAGTCTTCATTGATTTGCTGTCTTACCATTCCTCAAGGTTTTGGTGTGCTTTATATTTCAGACCAAGCTGAGCACCCTACTTATCCTCTTCCCAAGTTCACTGCATTTTTCTTCCATCTCTTATCTCTCCTGCTGCATGTGTGTGGATTCATAGAAACTCAGTAGTGTGGTGGATGCCCCAGGGATGTTTTTATTAGGATAATTGGGAGTTACTTGGTGTCAGGAACTTGTAGAGCTGAGCAGAGTTTTCAAGCAGGAAGTCACACTGCTGTTTTGAACATTGACTTCAGGAGAGCATCTCCCCCAGTGCCAGCTGGCCCAACAGTGACCGGCACGTTGACCAGGAGGACGCGATCGAAGCCTACCAGGGCATCTGCGAGACCAACCGGTAAGTGTGGCGCTGACCTCTCCAGCTCTGGGGAATGCCGTGTCAGAGAGGGATCCACACCAAAATCAGTGTGTTCTAGAGGGCTACCAGCCTCTGGATTGTGTTATGGACCCAAGGGTGGGCCATAAAGGTGAAACCAAGGACACATCTTACAGAATTGTAGAGTCCCAGAATGGTTTGGGTCGAAAGAGACCTTTAAGATCATCTAGTTCCAGTCAGATACTGAGCAGATGGAAAAGCAAACATGGAAGTGAGCAAAACCAGGTTTTGACTTCGCTTCCAGTATGGAAATAGCAGCAAGACTAAGATTTGGGATTGTATTGTATTTATTTCACAGAATTCACAGGATGACTGGGTTGGAAGAGACCTTCAAGATCATCGAGTCCAACCCAGCCTCAACACCTCAACTCAACCCTGGCACCCAGTGCCACATCCAGGCTTTGTTAAACACACCCAGGGATGGTGACTCCACCACCTCCCCAGGCAGAACATTCCAGAACTTTATCACTCCTTCTATAAAAAACTTTTTCCTAACATCCAAACCATATTTCCCCTGGCACAGCTTGAGACTGTGACCTCTGGTGCTGTCAGTTCCTGGAGAAAGAGCCCAATCCCAGCTGGCCACAGCCACCTTTCAGGAGCTGCAGAGAGTGATAAGGTCACCTCTGAGTTTTCTTTTCTCCAGGCTGAGCACCCCCAGCTCCCTCAGCTGTTCCTCAGGTATCTCATACCATGTTGGGAAGGTGCCACAGTTCCTTTCAGGTTTTTCCAGACACAAAAGCCCATCATGGTTAACTGAACTAATAAACACGCTGTATTCCCTGGAAACACTCACATTATTGATTTTCTTGCACCCAAACTGAGTGTCAGGAACAACTGTTTTATTGCCAGTTTACCTCAGTGAGGATTAATGCTTTGAAAATGTGTCTGTCCTGACAGTAAAAATGGGCTGATATTGCCAAGCATTAAATCAGTCCTTGCAGCTGCCCAGGAGGATATAAAATAATAAAGCAGTACTTTGCAAGAAGAAAAAATTATATGGATTAAACAGCACGATATTATGAAACGTAAATATTTATTTTACTTCAAGGAAATTGAATGTTTATCTTTTTTTTTTTTCTCTTGACAAATACAGATGTTTGAAGCTTTTTTTCCCCATTAATAATTTTCATTCAGCAAGGAAGAAGACCCAGCCATAGGATTAATGGCTTTTAATAACACAATATGGTTTGCTACTTTGTAGAGAGGTTGCAGAAGGTTGTTAACATTCCAGGCTGGGACCTGACTTAATGAGGATTTTATTCACACCTGTATGAATATGAGAAAAGGCCTATTTTATTGGAGCTCAAAACCCTGCTGACTAGACTCAGGCTCTGCCCCGGCTGATAGCTTTCCCCAGGTCTGGAGGCCTGGAGCAGTGGGGATTGTTGGGGTCCAGGACTCTTGTGACATTGGTTTCTCACCTGAGCATCATGTCTGGCTAGATCAGGACTAGTCTTTGTGGTTTTTTCCAATTTGCTGTTGAATATTTGCTTTCCTGAAGTTAACTTGCTAATGAAATTTGTGTCCCTCCTGCAGTAGAGGTGGTGAGATTTATTTGCACAACACATTCTTGTCAGTAAATCAGTGGAGCTCAGTATGTTTCCTGCAGCAAGGAGTGGATTTTGGTCATTTAATTAATTCTATGAGTTTTCTCTTCTTTCCTTCTTTTTCCTTCTCTCCAACATTCTCCCAGAGCTATGGGTGCTCATATGAGATGTGAAATGCCATTTTTGGGCACAGCTTTAATAACTCCCTAAATTTTTCAGCGTCCATGTGTAGGAAAGGTTAGTTTGGGCTCAGGGGGTGGTGAATGAGACAAAATAAAGGTTACAGGAAAGGTGTCTGACCCGGGGTGTCACTAATCCCCAGTATAAATTGGTATCTGGCCATACTGGTGCACATTGCCTTCTGTAGCTTACCAGGAGGCTCCAGTCCTCCTCCTGACATTCTGGTTTCCACACTTGACTTCTGCAGAAAGAACTGAATTGTATAATCATTTAGGTTCAAAAGGATGTCTTGAGGTTCAGCTCTTCCCCCAGCACTGCAAAGGCCAGCACTAAACCATGTGCCACATCCACATGGATTTTAAATCCCTCCAGGGCCTATATGTTTCCAAGATCTAATTTTCCACAGGAGTACAAATCTCTTTCCTTGCAATTGCATGAGTGAGCTGCAATTTTAAGAAGTTCATGTGATGTGGCCTTGGTGGTTTTTGGTCTCTTAAGTTTTGGGAGGGGAAATCTGCAGTCTCCAGGGTTAGTTCATTATTCTCTCATCTACTTCGCATGTGAAGCTTGACTGGAGCTTGGCTCTTGAAATACAGCAGCAGTAGCTCTATAAGCTTTCACCCTGGTTTTCTGCAGTGATTTATCCAGTGGCTCATTAAGCACCACCAGCCTCCCCATTACAAGGTTCCCTGTGCAGTTGTCTGTTTATTAGGTTGGTTTATAAGCTGTAGGCTGGTGTTGATGGCAATAAAATGGATGAAGACAAATGCTTGGAGACCCTGGATTATTGTGTGTGTAGACATAAACTCACATTCCCTCCCCCAGCAAAACTTTGCATTTGTATTTACACAGCTCTATACCCAAGGGTTCAGCATGAGACACAGAAATGCCTTCTCTTTCTAATCTCGATCAATACATATTTTAATGAGAAGCTTTTCTGGTGGGGCTGCGGTTCTGAAGTGCGACTTATAAGCAAGAGCCACTTCTTCTCTCACCTCCTCCGCAAGAAGCACTCCCATTTCTCTTTCACAGAGTGGTTTGAGTTGGAAGGGACCTTGAAACTCGTTCTGTTCCATCCCCTGCCATGGGCAGGGACACCTTCCACTGTCCCAGGCTGCTCCAAGCCCCATCCAGCCTGGCCTTGGACACTTCCAGGGATCCAGGGACAGCCACAGCTGCTCTGGGCACCCAGTGCCAGGGCCTGCCCACCCTCCCAGCCAGCAATTCCTAATTCCCAATATCCCATCTGTCCCTGCCCTCTGGCCCAATCTTTTGGGGCTCTCAGCTGCTCTTTGCCCCCCACTCTGAGGTGCTTTTTGAGCAGGTGGAGGTTCTTCACCAGCCCAGGCTTGTGGATGTGGTAAAACCTTGCTCCACCCAGGAGGTGCTCCTTGCTCCAAGCCATCACCTCTCAGTTATTTATGCTGAGGACAGAGCATGGCTGTATTTTGGTGCGAGATCAACCTTTTATTCTCTCCATGTCTGTATGATGCAGCACTTCTAAGTACAGCAGGAGGAAATCAGGAAGAACGCTGCCAGGTGCTGCTAACCCTGCCCATCTAGCAGTTCCCTCTCCACAAAGCTTCCAGAGAAAAGCCCTTTGATTCCATGTCAAGGGCAAGTTTGAACTGAAATCAGCCCTTTCTTTATAAATGCAGTAAACTCAGCTTTTTTCTTTCTTAAAAAAAAAAAAAAATTCTGCTGAATTTCAGCTGCTAAGAGGAAAATCAAGTTAGTTCCTACCCCATTTTCCTCCTACAATAACTGAATTAAAGCTAAGTAGGCTTTTTGTTCCCTGTTTCTGCTCTTGGGATCGTTCCTTCAAGCCTGTTTGATGTTGCTGGAAACAGAGGCAGTGAGAGACCAGGTGATGGTGTTAAGAGATGATAACCTGGCAGCTCAGAGTAAACGAGGCTGTGTCATTGAAATGAGCCTCCATGAGAGCTTCCAAGAGATTTCTGTAGAGTACATGGATTTTTTTCCCCTGTTGGACAAGCCCTACCTGCAGCTGCTGGGCAAAGGAAGAGCTGATGCTGCTTCACATGAGGGATGCTTTTGCAGCTGGGAGAGACCATCATGTGGAGATGGTGTCACACCTCTGCCTCCCACTCTGCAGTGGGTATCCTCCCACTCTGCCATAGATCTGGTCTGTGATGCACCGTATTTTTCCTTTTACCTTAAATAAGAGGTAAATCTGTGTCTGAAAGTGAAATGCCCCTTCTCTATGAAGAGAGGATAATTTACTGAAGATGCTGAAATGAACATCTCTGGGTTTGGGGTACATACACCCCCTTTGAGCTACTTTTACAGGGCAGGAATGTGTTTGGGCAGGAAGTTTTTGGTTTTGATGAGGACAGTTTGCTGACTGCAGGTCCCAGCTGCTCCCCAGACCTGTGCCTCCAAGATCAGGATAAAGGGGAAACACAGTTTTGTGAGTCAGCCCTTCCAACTCCCCTCCAGCCTTACCTGAGAATAGAATTGACCAATTATTTTAGGAAATTGTGCTTCAGATGCCAATTACTCTAATTACATTGAAAGGACCCCTTTTTATGTCTAGGTCAGTGTGACCTCTGGGAGAAGAGGGAGTGCAGTGACTTCTGAGTCAGTGCTGTGCTGATAGAGATGGACTGAATGCTTACTTCCCAGTGCAGGTTTACCTTAAATCAGCATTTTTATATATTTATCATATAATGGCACTTTCTTGAGCTGCTCTCCTCATTTACCTCAATGCCTACAATTAAAAAAGGAAAGAAAGCTTTTTTTCCAAAGAGGCTATATCTTAAAAATGCTGGTCATCATGTGAGATTTCACATCAGGTTTCTGATGTGCAATAAATAGTGGGGACCCTTCCTGCTTTTTCTTTTGGTTTTCAGTACCTGAGGACATGTCCTGCTAAGATTACATTAACAAAAAAATAAGACTTTCCTAACAAATTCATGCAAATGAGACCAGTAAACCTCCCTGCATCTGTCAGGCTGCAGACCCTTTTGGAAACCTGCTACATGGGAGAGCAGCAAGGTTTTACTTAAATTCATACGTGTGGTTCTAACAGAGGAACTTTGCAAGTGTCAGTGCCTGGAATGTTTGCTGGTTTTGAGAAGTGCTGTGCTGGAGCACTGGCATGGGAGGGATGCACGAGCTGTCTGTGGTGTGGGGCACCTCCAGAGCCCCTTCAAGGCAGAGCTGCAACACCGAATTTCTCACTCCTTTCCTCCTGTGAAAATCTGCTCAGGAATGTTGGTGTGTTGTGCTTTGCCACTGAAATATGCAGAGATTCCCTTGCCAGGGAATGGCATCTGCTACAGCTCCTTCAAAATGTGTTTGCAATTCTCCTTTTTGTGTTTTTGGTTTGTTTTTTTATTAATATAATGATACATCAAGTTCGATGGTTTCCTTGCTTACTTTTTAAATTGTTATTGCTTAAAACACTTTTTTCTAACTGACATCAAAGCCACATAAAATCTTGCTGTAACAAGTGTTTCTGGTCAAGCTGACCAGCTTACCTCACTAATTTGTTATGCATCCAGCCCCTCATTAAAGAAGATAAATCAGCTTATTGCCTCATATAATTGGGGAAAAAAGCCCCAAACAATCAGCAGAATGTAGACTAAAAAAGCCAACTGCTAAAAGTATTGAAGTGAGATGAGACTTTCCTGGCCATTAATGTGCCTGGATGTATACAGAGGAGATTGATCTTGTGTGGATGCACGTGCTGCTTGGACCAAAGGCTGCTTTGAGGAAAGACTGATGTGTTTGAGTCAAATACTGAGGAAACCCTTGGCTGAAGTAGGAGTAGAATTTATTTTAGACCAGTGGGAGTTGCTGTAGTGGGAAAGAGATGGAGAAACTTGTTTTTAAAATGTCACACAGGGCACAACCAGGGCAGAGTTCTCCTTTCCCCTGGTGGAAAAAGAAATGCAATGCAATGAAAGTGTGCTCTAAAAAAAATAATATTGAATGAAATAAATAAGGGTTCTGTACCTTTTCCCCTTCTCTTTCAACTGACCTTTTGTCTTTCTCTGTCCTCTTGTTTCCTTTCTCTGTCCTTTATTTCTAGCAAGACTGAGGACTGGGGCTATCTCAATGAAGATGGAGAGCTCGGCTTGGCTTATCAAGGTTTAAAGCAAGTTGCCAGGTCAAACACTTTCTGTTTCTCCCAGCGCTGCTTCTCCCTTCTCCTCCCTTTCCCTGCCCTCTCGTTTCTCTCTCTGGCTCTGCTGCTGCCCTGTGGCCCTGGGCAGGGCTGGATGTCCTGTCTGGAGCAGCTGGAGGTGGGATTTCCACCTGCAGGGACTGAGACCCTCCTGTAATCTGCAGGGGAGTCGTGGTTCCAGCTGCCTGTGGCTGCTGGTGGCTGTTGTCACTGATGCCTGAGCTGTGACCCAGTAAGGATTATGTGACAGCAATGAAAAATTGGGTGATGAAGGGCTTGGGAAGCTGGGATCTCTAAGAAGACAAAAAACCCTTCCCATTTTATTTTTTTTCTCCCAAATTGCACTAAGACATGGCACCTCTCAGAAGTGTTTTTCTCCCAGTCTCTGACCTGTTGGAAGGGGAGGGTCTGTGCTTGTGTCCCAGTGCTGTCACCTCTGTGTGATCCTGGGGATTTTGTGCTCCCACCCACGTGTTGTCTGTGGGTGAGAAAGGCACGTGGTGGACACGGTGCCACCATTCCACAGTCCTCCCCAGGCCCTGCTCTGCTGGGCAGATATCCCTGCTGGATTCTTGTCCTGCATCACCCCCGTGCTTGGTGGTTATGGGGCTCCAATATTTATGATTTTATAAAAGTTTTAAGGATATTAAAGAGATTAAAAATTGAAGTATTTTGTATAGAGTAGTCTAAAGTGTTCACATCTAGAGGTATCAGAGTGAAACCAGAGAGTAACAGAAGAAATAACAGAGATTATTTCATGTGTTTTTCCAAGCAAAGTAGGAACCCAGGTTCATAGAAGGAACATGTTCTTCTGAGGGTGTCTCAGGGATTATCCAGACTGAATCCCAACTAATCCCAGTACGAAGAAATAAAATGAAAATTAAGTACTTAATACTTATTTCATGGTGGGTCTGTATTTTCCAAGCCTATTACGAATATAACTCCTGACAGGATTATGAGGCTGACTGCATTTTGTTCATGTGTCTATAGGTGTAAAACATGTTTTTCTGTCTTGTGCTGGGATGTGGGAGTAGCCACTGTGTTGTTAAATTTTCTAAAGGCAACAAAAACAACAACCACACAAAATAACCTGGGGATGATTAGTACTTTTCATCCAGGAATCTCCCCAGAAAGCATGCAGTCTTTTATAAATTCATTACAGAAAAATGCCAAAATAACAACAAAACAATTCCGTGCATAGTTGTTCCTGTAGGGAAACAGTTGGCAGGTGTGGATCACAATTTCCCAGGGGACCAGAGCAGTTGTGGCTCTGTGTGTGTGTGTCCTGGGTCAGTGTGGAGCTGTCAGCAGCAGAACCCTGCTCATTTTGAGGATTGCTGTTTGCATCCAGTGTCAGGAGGCCCTGAGCTGCTGTGAGGTGGCCACAGCTCTGACCAGGCACATCCGTGGGCTGCAGCAGGGGCAGGGGCTGGGCATCTCCATGGGTCATCCCTTCTCTCAGCTACCACTGTCCTGTGTAATCTGGGACTAAACTTTGTAGCTTCTGGCCTGGTGGCCCTCTCTCAGAGTCCTTACACCTTCTGGAATCACTTCAACCTTCTGGGAAGGGCTGGTGGGCTGAAGGGAGATGTCCATGTAGCACAGGGTAGGGGACACTTCAAATCAGCTACCATGTCACCTGCAGGTTTGTCACCATCACCATCAGCACAGGTGTCTGCAGTTAACACCTCAGTGATTGATCATTTTTCCACTGGATTTAAAAAGGAATTCTGGCTTAGCAAATGGCATTTTTCAAGAGTGAAAATTTATGTTTGACAGGAAAGGAGCACAGGAACAAATGTCCTTCAAGCTGAGCTCTTAAAACAAAACCTGCAGGTGTTGATCTGTCTTGCTTTCTTGCCATGTATTTACTCTTTGCAAGTAAAGGAACCTGGATGTTTGATGCAGTTAAATACAAAAAGGTGCTTTGGGATTTATTTTTTAAAAATCCCAACATTTGATTTCATAACTCTTAATTTCAGAAGTATTTCATCTGCAGTTTAGCACATGACAGAGTAACGTGGCAATAATAGCTTCTTGTTTGTCAGTTTTATAGGGAGGTTGACAGAATATCTCCCAAGTTGGCTGATTTTGAAGGCTCTGAACTCAAATGGTGGTTGGTACCGTCACGCTGACCTCACAGACTGATCGGTGTGTCCTGTTCTCAGGTTGCTGGAAGCACAGCTCCAGGAGCAGAGAAGGGAGCATGAGGAGGAGATGGAAGCTCTGAAAAACCAGGTGGATTTCATGCAAGAGGAGCTGGAGAAGCAGCAGCAGGCATTCCTGCAAACTCTGCAGCTCTCTCCAGAGGTCCAGGTGGAGTTTGGACTTCAGCAAGAAATTACACGTCTGACCAATGAAAACCTGGTAAGAGGCTGTGCTGAGAACACAGAAAGAGGGCAAAAAATGGTTAGAGAGAAAGAGATATGAAGCATAATATGGAGGGAAGGGCACTAGGATCCTTTTCACCCTTCCTAAACTCTGGAGAATCCATCAGCATCTTCCACTGGTGCATTTGGGAGTGTTGGCACTTGGCCTTGAGCTGATGTTCCATGGCTGTATGACTTTGTGACTACACAGATGCTTTATTTTTAATTTTTTTAAAATGCTTTTTAAAGCCTGTCTACTTTGTGGCATTGCCTTCCAAATCAGATCACTGTGGACCCTTCTACTCTGTTAGGCACAGAGGCAGCACAGGTTTTTTGTCTTACCTGCTTTTATTGGAAGTGTGGAAAGGCAGTTGCCACTCCAAAAAGTTGGCCTGGATCATCATAAATCTTCCCTTTCTCCCCTTCTGTATCTGTGTGCAAAGTCTGGAGGGAATGTTGGCACCTCCTGAGTTTTTGCCCTTTTTCAACAACTCTGGTATCTAAATAGAACTGTTTAAATGTGATTAGCAGCCAGGATTAAATGCTGTGGGTGTGCTCCTCTTCCACTGATGTGCTCACACCATGCCTTGGTGATGCACAGACCAGACTCCAGCCCCTAACTCACCCCAAATAAATGAGTTGTTCTTGGGTTTAATGTTGGGGTTTCTTTTAAATGTATCTTCTGTCTTTCAGGATCTTAAAGAATTGCTGGAAAAGTTGGAAAAGAATGAAAAGAAGCTGAAGAAGCAGCTGAAGATTTACATGAAGAAGGTCCATGATTTTGAAGGTGACTTGTGCATTGGGAGATACTGGGCTGGGGGAACTCACTTGGGTTTTACTTCTTTGGCCAGTCTTGGAGGGCTGTAGGGTTTGGGATATTTTTCTCTTTTTCTTTCTAATAAGATTTTGCTTATTATTATTAATAAGATTGTGTCACTGAATTAGCAGCAGGCACTGAGCTGACATGGACTCTGTACCAGGGTTTGGAGGATATTTAAGGAAACTTTTCTGCTGTCATTGCAGTCAATGCAGTGACCCAGGCAGAGATACTGAAAGGAGCCCCGTGGCCAGCAGGAAAAGTTTTTGATCTGTCAGTTTTGAAGGGGGGATAATAACCCTGTAGTATCAAAATGTGTATGTATATTCTGCTTAATGAGAAAGCGCCTTAAATGTGGAATTTGTGTTGCATAGAAAGCGCTTCCTGTTCTCTGGAGAAGCCGTGATTAATCAGAGAGCTCCATCCTCATGAGCTAATTTCTGGAAACCAGGCATTAAGTGAAATTAAGCTGGGTAACTGGAGGGTTTCCACGGCTTGCCCAGCTGCTCTCTGTCAGTGTGATTTGCATGCTGGTCTCTTCTGCCTTATTGCACTCCAGCAGTGTGCTGCTGTGGTTTGCAGCTTTGCAGGCAGACAGAAGTGGCCATGCTCAGGGATTTTGCATTGACTGCCTGCTTTTTGCCTGGCTCTGTGAAAATCATTCACTAGGGTTGCTACCTTCTAGCCTGTGGTCTCTCGGAAAATAAAAAATGGCTTCATTTTTTTCCTCTTCTAAGTTCAAGTTTTGCACTTTTTCTTCCATTCAGCGTCACAACTCTGTGGACTGGTAATCCAGGACCTGATTGTTTATATTTTTATGTGTCTGTCAAAGCTGATGACATTATTGGGAAGTAACTATTCGACTTGGTGTCTGCACTAAGGGCAGTGGAGGGCCTGAAGAGCTGTTGCTATCCAGGAGCCAGCCAGGTGTTTATGATAATCTTTTCTCTTCACAGCATCCCAGACAATGGTGCCAGTGGAGAGGAGGCTGCACGAGCGGAACATGCAGGTTGCTGTCCAGAGGAAGGAGAAGGATTTTCAGGGCATGCTGGAATATTACAAGGAAGATGAGCCCCTCCTCATCCGAAACCTCATTACAGGTAAGGAACTTGCTCTGCTTCTCTGCCTGGCTGCTCCTTCTCATGCCTGGGAGAGTTTGTAAATTTGAGATTAAAAAATTAAGGTTAAGACAAATAGATCATCTTAATTATTCCCTCCTAGGGTTGCATGTTTGTGGTGATGGCAGTTGAGGTAGGAAAAGCAGCACTGCACTAAGCAGATAAACCAGACTGGACACAATCCCTTAGGGACAGCAAAAAATGGGAAACGCAAAGCAAGGCCACAGCTTTTAGAGCAGGCAGTAACTTGCTGAGCTTTATGTGAGGTGATAGATGGGAAGGGGGTGGCAGAAGGACAGAGCCCTGGGACCTGGCACAGCAGTGGAACAAAGGCAGCTCGGTTTATGAGGTAATAACAGACAACATTGAACTTGTGAGCTCTTCTGCACGGCACAGGCTGCACTGCACACGCTGCAGCATCCCCTCACTCAGTGCAGTCAGGCTGCCCTGGCAAGGTGTTGGTATTCACCACAGCTCTAGCCCCAGCAGAGCCCAGTGGGGATCCAAAAAGTGCTCACAGAGCAGTGCCAGCCCGTTTCTGTGGGCACTGAAGTTGTCCTGATCAGACAAGCTTGTTCTTTAGAGGCTCCAAATGCCCACAGCTGCCGTTAGGATTCCGTATCTTGAGGGAAGGAGTGATTTAATGTCATCAATTCAGGGAGAGGATTTATTGTGCCAGGTATTCCTGAAAACTTCAGGGAGCTGTTCTAAGGTGGTCTGTGTGCTGCTGGGTTGAGTTTTACACGGTAGAGAAGCTCTGGCTCCACTGTGCATCTATAAGGAGAAATGGGAGTTGTCACAAACATCAGTGCAGGCAGGGCTGCCCTCCCAAGCCTGAGTGCTGAGGGTCTGGGGCAGGTCCCTCTGTCCTGCAGCTGAACCTCTGGCTCTGGGTCCACTCTGCAGAGAGGGATGCAAATTGCAGAGCCAAAATACCATTTTCCCCAGGGCTGGAGGGAGAGGGGTTTGCCTGGGTACACTCCAGCTCTGGAGTTTCTCTGCTTCACTTGTCAGTTGGGGAAATTTAAGTTTGCTTTTTTGGTGAAATCTTTTCACTTTTTTAATTGTCAAATCTTCCAGAGCTCAAGCCCCAGGCAGTGTCTGCTACTGTTCCCTGCCTTCCTGCTTACATCCTCTACATGTGCCTCAGACACGCAGACTACATCAATGATGACCAGAAGGTGCACTCCTTGCTCACCTCCACCATCAACGGTGTTAAGAAAGTGCTGAAGGCAGGTGTCCATTTGCTCTTGTCTTGGGGCTGAGAGGCTGTCAGATGGTAACAACCGTGTCCAAGTGTGTGACACTCAACTCCCACAGTGATTTTCAAGCCAATTTGCTCTTAGAGCCTCCCTTTTCAGAAGAGCGAGGAGGATTGTGATCTTAGCAATAAAATTGTTTGAAATTAGAAGTTAAAAACAAAAGTTAGCAGGGAAGACCAGCTAATATTGCCCAGCTGCAGAGGGAAAGCTGCCTGAATCTGGGTGGGGAAACCCAAAATTGGTTGGTTTTGTGATCCCACTGAGAGGCGGGGGGTATCTCATGAGTTTCACTTGTCTCTGCAGAAGCACCAGGATGACTTTGAGATGACATCGTTCTGGCTGGCGAACATGTGCCGCCTGCTGCACTGCCTGAAGCAGTACAGCGGGGAAGAGGTGAGAGCTCGGCCTGGGGGTGGCATCTCCTCCTGGCACCGGGGGCTTCCCTCTGCCTGTGGGCTGGGGCCGCTCTGACTGCCCTCCTTGTTCATCTGGGCAGGGCTGTGCTCTGGGGCCGCTCTGACTGCCCTCCTTGCTCATCTGGGCAGGGCTGTGCTCTGGATACAGCACGGCTGGCTTTTCCTGGAAGAGTTCCTAAAGGCACAGAAGGGTTTGGGTTGGAAGGGACCTTAAATCCCATCTCATTCCATCCCCTGCCATGGGCAGGGACACCTTCCACTGTCCCAGGTTGCTCCAAGCCCCATCCAGCCTGGCCTGGGACACTTCCAGGGATCCAGGGACAGCCACAGCTGCTCTGGGCACCCTGTGCCAGGGCCTGCCCACCCTCCCAGCCAGCAATTCCTAATTCCCAATATCCCATCTGTCCCTGCCCTCTGGCAGTGGGAGCCATTCCCTGTGTGCTGTCCCTGCCTGCCTTGTCCCCAGTCCCTCTGCAGCTCTCCTGGAGCCCCTTAAAGCCCTGGAAAAGGCTCTGAGCTCTCCCTGGAGCTTCTCTTGTGCAGGGGAACAGCCCCAGCTCTGCCAGCCTCTCTGTGCTCTTTCTGGTGGGCCATTTTGAAGGCTGTTTTCCTGATTTTAGTTTGTCCCGCAGCTTTTCATTAAACAATATTTCATTGTGTGGAATAAGCTTTATTTAAGCTGATCCCTTTAAAGAATGGGATTACCACAGTTCTCCTAGAACATTGCACACTGCCATCCTTATAGCTATGTATTCTGCATATTAAAACTTTCAACAGACCCAAATACTGTTTTTTGTTTTAAAGTTCTTAGATATTTATTTAGGTATATTGAGCATTTCAACAGTAAGGAAAAAAAATCATAAAATTAAATGAACTATTCAGGTAATGCAAAAGATAATGGTTTGTGTATAAAAACCTCAGCACTGGATTTCAAAGATTTCAAATTAAACATTAGATTTAAAATATTTTAGAGATTACTTACTAGCAGTTGTGCTCTTGTTTGCCCTCTTCTGTCTGGATAATTATAATGCATTTAAAGAAAATCCTGTCCAGAAAACCAGCTGGATTAAAGCACAGTCTTTTCCATGATTTGCTGTGTTAAATTAACCAGCTGTTTGCAAATTCTGTTGGCAATTTGGTGAAAAATATAAACGGGAGAAATACTTCACAGCAGTTTGCAAGATACTGTTGTCTTTAGTTTTAAATCTGGCCTATTTTTAAGAAAAGGTTAAAAAGAAAATCCCAACCCACATGCAGTCCTGTCACGTGAAGAGCATTTTGCTCTTCAATTAGTTGAGAAAGTGGGGAAATTGTGAAATTAACTCAAATTGGTACGTGTTGTATTTTTGCATTTTGCCAGTCAGCAGCCAACAACAGTTTTGAAGTTCTCATTTTTACACCAAGACCATATGAACAGGCAATTAAAGGATCTGTGTTAATTAAAACATCTCATTGGCTTCTGCCACTAAAACTGGTATTAATATCCGAGCCCAGAACTGAGGGCATACAGCAGCCAAATGCAGAATTATAGATCAGCGCTATCATCAAAAGACAGGCAACAAATTCAGTTATTTCAGGAGATTTATGAATTTCAGAACAATTTAAAATGTTGTCAAGGCACATAACATGCAGTCATAATTTTTTTTCAATTTTTTAGAATCTTAATTTCAAAATATTTTATTCCCTATAAACTGTTGGAGTCCAAAGAGATAACCATGTAGCTAAAAAGGTAGTTTCAGAGGGCCTGAAATGTCATTTTCTACTCCTATACGTTGCAGTGTGCAGATCCTTGCTAAGGATAAAATGAAAAACAGGTAGTTCAATGATTTTCTTTAAAAGGTAGTCTTCTAGTAATAATTTATAAACAAATGCCTGGGTAACTCAAAGGTGATTTATGAGTTTTAATATTTTCTAGAATGTACCTTGGTAATATATTTTGGTATACGGTCCTGCAAGAGTGTGGGGGGCTGTTTAATGCAGTGTTTTTGATGGACTGTCAGTGGGTGGGATAATGAGCCTGGGTGTTTTAACCTCCTTTTCAGTGCTTCATGACCCAAAACACGGCAAAGCAGAATGAGCACTGCCTGAAGAACTTCGACCTGACCGAGTACCGCCAGGTGCTGGGCCAACTCTCCATCCAGATCTACCAGCAGCTCATCAAAATTGCACGAGGCATCCTGCACCCCATGATTGGTGAGCTCACAGCTGCCCTTCAGCAGGGTGTTTCTTGGCCCAAATTATCTGCTCCAGCTTGTTTTCAGACCTTTGCACAGTGCCAGCATTACCCAGAGAGTTTTTATTTTCCCCCATGATAGGAAATAATAGGGATGAGGGTTTTTCCTCTCACTCCAGAAGATATCTCTTTTATTTCTGTTGGGGAGGCAGTGGGAGAGGTGAGGTTGTGCTGGTGGGTCTGCTTTCTCCTCCAGACCAGGTTTGTGGTTAATCTTTTTATGGCTGGAAATGTACATTTTAAGAGAGGAGAGGACTGGGAAGAGGAAGAAGACTCATACAGACCTTGTTGTTTGGGGGTGAGAGAAGGTATGAGAAAAGTTACCTCTTCATCTAAATCCTTGAGGATTCATCTGAGGAATGCCCCATCCCTGGCAGTGTCCCAGCCCAGGCTGGACAGGGCTTGGAGCAACTGGGATGGTGGAAGGTGTCCCTGCCCATGGCAGGGGTGTTTGACCTAAATGGCCTTTAGGGTCTCTTCCAAACCAAACACTTGTATAGTTCTATGATATTTGTGTGTGGTTTTTAACTATTTCATATTATCAGAGTAAACCAGCATTCATGGATCTGTCCTGCTGTTGATTCTTGCAGCATCCATGGTGCTGCATCACTGAGACTGAGATGTGCTCATTGCAGCCCATGGAGGGATCAGTTCTTCCCTCTAGGGACAAATAGATGGATACAGGCTTTTTAACCCATTTCCCCCACTCTTTTCAGTGTCTGCTGTGCTGGAAAATGAGAGTATCCAAGGGCTTTCCAGTGTCAAAACGGTGGGCTACAGGAAATACTCCTCCAATGCGGGTGACATCTGCTACAGCTTGGATGAAATGATTCACGAGCTGAACACGTTCCACAGCATCATGTGTGACCAGGGCCTGGACCCAGAGATCATCCAGCAGGTGTTCAAGCAGCTCTTCTACATGATCAATGCCATCACCCTGAACAACCTCCTGCTGAGGAAGGATGTCTGCTCATGGAGCACGGGCATGCAGCTGAGGTGGGGCTGGGGCTTGGGCAGGGCTGTGCCTGCTTAGGGAAGTTTTGTTAATGTTGTAAATTAATGGAAAATAGGAGGAAAAATGTGCACTTCTCAGTGTAAATTAGTTAATTCTTCCCTTTGCTACCCGCTCCTCTTCTCACACTGGATCTTTCTGTGTTCCCCTTGAGGACAGTGGGCACAGCAAAAGCATTTTCTTGTAGATATTCTCAAAGGTTTCTGGGTACCTTGCAGGATCTTGTTAGCATTTAAAAGCTGGTTAAAAGCTTCATTTTAATTGTTGAAACTTGGAGGAATCTGAATGCTGTAGAAAAGCACCTCCCTTGTGTTGTTTGGCTGTTACATGATTCATCTATTTGTAAGGTACTTGGAGTATATATTTTACTCTGAGTTGTTAAGTACTAAGCTTTGGTCAGATTGTCTCTTGCTGTGTGTATCACAAATATGCATCACAAAAAGCCATATACACCAGCACTGCAACATACCTTGAGCTCCAAAGGAGTTTTGAAGATACTACTTCTTACCTCTGAGCTCACATCTCGTCTCTGTTGCTTATCCAGGTTTAACATCAGCCAGCTGGAGGAATGGCTGCGTGGGAAGAATCTGCAGCAGAGTGGAGCAGCACAAACTTTGGAGCCCTTGATTCAGGCAGCACAGCTCCTGCAGCTGAAAAAGAAAACCTGGGAGGATGCTGAGGCCATCTGCTCCTTGTGCACAGCACTCACGACCCACCAGGTAGGGAGCAGGGATAATTGAGGAGTGGGAAAGGGTGGTCTCCTGCTGCCAGCTCTTCAGTGTGCCATTCCTTCAGTGGGCACAGCTTGTGCTTTTTGGGACTGATGTTACATCTTGGTCCCTCGCAGAGGTGGTCACAGTGGTGGCCCCTCTCTTACAGTGCCACTGATGGCACTGGAGCTCCAGAAATGTGCAGAGATGAAACCCAGCCCCGAGGAATTTGTTGTGTAAGATTCTTGGCATTTTAAACCTGCCTAGCTCTAATCACAGTGCTGCTGTCTCTGAGGCCGGCATTTTGCAGCTTTCCCAAAACTCCCTGATTTTAATGATTCCCACACCTATTGTCCTTTGCCAGCTCTTAAACTGGCTTTGTCTGCAGGATGCCCACCCAGGATTCCTGTTTGGAGCAGGACGTTTAGAAGTACCAACCTGGGCTGGCTGGATATGGACCTTGAACTTTGAGACTTCATTTCAGGAGGATATAAACTGACATTTTTTACTGCTGGATTGTCTGTCCTTAATTTGATAATATCGTAGAAAGGGAGAAATGGGAAGTGTGAGCTGATTTCCAGTGGTTCTTGGAGAGCCTTTCTAATGTATCTGCATCACCCTGTCCTGAACATGCATTTTTGAGAAAAGCTGAGGGAAGGGAGGAGCAGGAGTGAGGGAGTGTCAAGAGAAGTATTGTAGAGGTGACATCAGAAGTCATCCATGTCACCATGTGCCAACCAGGTGGAGTCCCTGTATAAAGCTGTTGTCCAATTTACAGACGTTCCCATAAGAAGTGATTTTGACAGGTCCATAGATCTTGCAATACCTTACAGCAGGCAAAGGAAAACACCAGGGTGATACTTGTGCTGCTTCTTTTTTCTGTTTTGTCATGGCAGACTTGTTGTGGCCGTATCATGACAGCCTGCTGCTGGTGCTTTCTGTTCTGGAGAAGTTTGGCTTCTCACGACTGTATCCATGTTTTCTTTTTAACAGATTGTAAAGATACTTAATCTCTACACTCCTGTGAACGAGTTTGAAGAACGTGTGACAGTAGCATTCATACGAGACATACAGGTAAATTTAAAGGGCTGTCAATTGGAGGGCACAAATGACATCTCTGTAGTTCTAGTGGCATCTGTATTAAATCACAGCTAACTCAGGCATTTTGTAAAAGAAATGCTGCTGCAGATTGTCCTGAATTCAGTGCACACACACTTACAGCACACAGCTGCAGGGATAACCAGGCTCTAATCACAGAGGGCAATAAGCAGCCAAATCCCAAGCTCAGCTAATTCAGCTCTTCAGTAGCAACATGACCGAGGATTAAGGTTGCAGGAGTCAACAAAGCGTTGGTGAAATTGAGTAACTTCTGAGATAGGAGGTAGAAATTGGCATAAAGGAAAAATAAACAAATTAAAGCAAAAAATCTTTTAATGCTCACAAGGACCAGGGAGGAAAAGGAAGGGCATGTGTTCAGGACCCCCAGAACATATCACCATGGTTGAGCAGCTGAATCAAAGGTGGTCTGCTGATAACATGTAGTCCTGGTTTTGCTGTGCTGAGGAGATCATCTTGTTTCCATGTCCTGTATCTTTCTGGTCATGTAGAAAATATAACCAGGTTCTCCTGAAGCAGTGTTTCCTAAGTCTGTATAGAAGTTCCTGTCAACACTTGCTCAGAAGGAAAGGTGCTGCAGAAAAGAACAGAATAGTTCTCACCGTTTCCTGCACTACCTATGAAATGATGCACATTCTCAAACCTTTCATGGTGTTAAACACAACAAGAAAAGGCAACAACTGATGCTAAATTTGTTTTCTTCTCCCACACCCAACAGACGCAGTTGCAAGGACGGAATGACCCTACACAGCTGCTGTTAGACTTCAAGCACTTGTTCCCAGTTCTGTTCCCATTCAACCCATCTGCCATCACCATGGACTCCATTCATCTCCCTGCTTCTCTCAACTTGGATTTTCTCAATAAAGTCTGAAGAAAGTAGAATTAAGCTCACCTCTCACACCCAGAGACTTCCAGCAACAAAATAAAAAAATCATAAAAAGAATTCAAGAGCTGTTTAAATATGAACCAAGCAGGCTTATGGAAGAACCAGTACACAGTAACAAATGGATGCTAAAATGTACATTAAAAAAGACACTGGTCTGTATGTGATTTTTTTTTTTTTTTGGTAATTTGCAGCTCAGAAATAAGGATACTTGAAAAATAGGTTTATTTTTTATTGCTTGATTTTATGTTGACATAGTTTAAAGCCCATAATCATCTTCAAAAGCCAGGAAGTGGGAGACAGCTTATTTTAATTTTCATAGGTGTCTATGACAAAAACAAAATTTGAGACACTTGTGCTGCCTTGAAGGAGGTGTTATTTGTCTAGTAGCAGGTGGTTTTATGTGTATGAATAACAGAACATGCAGTTCTGCCTTCAGTTCTTGCTAGTAACTGCATTCATGATAGTGAATTGAAAAGGTAAATTGCAGAAAGTGTGTATTTATCACACCATAAAGGTAAAAGGGCTGGGATGCTGCTTGTTTCCACTGATGTGGAATCTGTCACAGATTGTATGTTTGAGAAATGCTGTTGCTCCTCCTAAATGCATTCAGTGCATCTGCTTCATGGAAGTTTAGATAAATTGGCAGGAATTTGTTCTGTTGGACTTTCTTACATTACCAAATTTACATTAGCAAAGGGTTTGTCCTAGTGAAACAATTATGATTCAGAGGACTGCCTTAAACCTTCTGCTTCTAGTATAGCATCATCCTGCTCCCTACTGTTATCTTTCCTTGTGCTTTCGAGTGTCAAACACTTTCATCCAGTGGCTGTCAAGGTTCTTGGAGAGCTCTTACATGGCCAGTGTCAGAATCCCATACCTAGATCATGCTAAGGAACCCAGTTTGATCATCCAGCCCTGTGTTCAATAATGGGTTAATCCTAGCTGTAGCTGTCCATGGAAAAACTCCATTCAGTTCAGTAGCCATCCAAAAATGTTATGAATCATGCCAATACACAGCTTGGATAAATGAAGAATATTTTAAAAATTAAAATAGTTCTAAAAGAGATGAAGTGTTCTAACACCAAAAAAAAAAAAAAAAAAAAAAAAAAAAAAAAGCAAAAAAAAGCTGTCAGGTAGTATGTTAGAATTGTAAGCCATTTCTTTTAAGAGTGAACCCAAACTACAACAACCTTAAATGAATAATTGCTTTCAGTTCAAATAAATTCTGTTAGGTTTTTTTTTTAATCAGACTTACAAACTAAACCAAACCAACCCTCTGACCTCAGCACACAGATGTTGAAGGAGACAAGCCATTGGTTTTCCTTTGGTCCTTGCCAGCAGATGCTGAGCTCTTGGTGACTGCTGGGCAGGTGAGGAGGAGGTGGGTTTCTGAGGGTCAGTGCTGCTCCACCACTGCTCAGCGTGGGGATGATGCCTCTGCCATAGCATGATGTGCCAAACTGCAGCCAAGATGTGTGGCTGCCAGCATTCTGCCCTCTCCACTTCCACAATAGTCTTAAATCAATCTTAACTCACCTCCTTTTGTGGCTCCTTCTGTGGTCCACAGCTCCATTGTGACTAAAAGCTAAGAAAAATCCACTCTCTCCATCTGACTCTTTTTAATTGGTGTAAATCCAAACAGCAAATTTATGACCAGGCAGGCTGTCTGCTCAGAGATTCAAAGTAGAATGTGAAGTTTCTTGAAGATACACTAATTCCTGTCTGCTGCAGTTTCCTTTCTAGGCAAGGAGCGTGTTGTGATTCAGACATCATGTATATAATCGGTGTATATACAAACTGCAATAGTCCTGTATGTACTATATATGTATATGACTATCCAAAAAAGCACATTTTAAAAGAAACTGTTGAGTGCTGTGCAGAATTATATTGGTCTATGCCAGTGGGTAAATACCTTGATTCAAACTGAGACTATAGTTCAGAGCAACTGTTACCACTGAAGGACAGACTTCAGGCTAAAAAGTAATTTTTCCCCTTAACCATCACCCATGGAATTGCAGATATTTTGCTTGTAAAGAGCCAGGACTGTCTCCAAACTGCAGTCCTTGTGCAGTCCTCTCCTCTGCTGTGTCTTCAGTAGTGCCTTCATCTCCCCTGGCTATACAATGAGGGTAAAGCCACCAGTCTGCTGCCCGTGCCCAGCAAGCCCTGCCACCCACTCACCTGCAATACCTTTATTTGTTTTCTCCTACCTCTTTTCACAATGAATGTCCTTGCAGTGCTCTGAATTTTGTTAGTTGTCGCCTGTCCCTTCTTTCCACGCTCCAACAGTCGTCATGGTTTAAGAATAAATCATTTAAAGCAGGATTCAGCCTTTCTGTGAGGTGGTTTAAACAGAGAGCTGTTGCTCAGGATTCATGTTAGGTCAGCACTTTCGGGCAGTTCAGGTCTCTACCTCTTTCTGATGTAAATTATTTGGAGTACAATTCCCAATGCATTGATTAAACCTATGCTTATCACTCAGACTAAGTGACAGGTTGCTGCAGAATTCTCTTCTGCAGTGACTGTGTTGCTGATTACCACTGTAAAATGTGCTTAATGGTCTTCTAGGGGATAATGGTCCTTCACTGGCACTTTCAGGTTTGTAATTTATATGTTCTTTCTTAAAAACTCTTAGTATGTGTAGATGGGAACTGGGATTTAACATCTTGATCTGTGATCATCTAGTTTATCCACTGAGATCCATCTGAAAGAGAACTCTGTATGAAATACCTTTAATATATGTTATATTTTCTGTTAGCACTTTTAAAAATTTGTATTTAAATGTTAATTTAGTTAAATTCCTATGTTCAGGCATGCCTTCTTTCCTCAGATTTACACTTCTTTATTTAAAAAGCAAAATGAACACAAAGTATGGCTTAGAGAAAGCTGGCTCTTCTCCAGATCTGTCTTTATTTTTAAGTATTGATTATTACGTTTAGCATTTTCCCACTCTGTGCCTTCAGCTTTAATTGTTTAACTCAACCACTCTTTCTCTGAAATAAGCATTAAAACAGTGGAATATTTGTATTATTCTGTCATAGAAAAAGTTGTCTATGGATATAAAAGCCTACCCATAAAATCTTACATTAAGGAGGTCTGCAAAAACACTTTGAAGTTCTCGGGGAAAAAAACCCCAAACCATAGTGACCCACAGAGATTTTTGCAAATATGATGGCTTACATCTCAGAAAAGCACTATTGGGAATAAAATAAATTAAACCATCAAAATGCCTGAATCACCAGCATTACAGAACAAATACGAGTTGAGGCACATGCTGGCTGACCTACAAGAAGCATCCTGGACAATGTCCATGTTTCATTTTCACCAGAAAGTTCCTTTTCTTCTTTCTTTTTTTTTTTTTTTTAATTGGCATTTTGTAGCTGAGGTTGCTTATCTGATGAAGCTGCTGTAGGTGAATGTAGGAAAAGAACATTAGACCACAAGATTGAATTTTTGCAATCTCACATTACAAACATTTTTTTGCTCATGCAGTTTATTCCACTGGAACTGCAAGAATTTCTTCGTATTTTGTGAAACAGTACCAAAGTGTGGGCATGTTTTAAGCACAGTGGCTGCTTTTCATCACCCTGCAACTTGAACACTGAAGTCTTTGCAGGACATGATTTCTCATTTGTGCAAATGAAAAAGCTGCACTTGAAATAATGGTTGTTTTCCTCCCTTTTCAATAGTAAATGAATAAAATTGTGCAAACTTATTCTTTCACACTATTAACTGAAAAACTAGCATTTTATCATTGCATATAAATAGAACCTAATTAAAACGAATTGCATGAACTTCCATGAAGCCTTTTCCTCGAACTTTATTGATTCACATATATATTACAGTCATAAATTGATCTTTTATTTTTTTTCCTGAAAGAAATACTAGCAAGGTGTTAAGTAAAACAATCCACAAAACATAGCACTGATAAGTATCCAAATTATTTCAAGGTGTGAATGCCAGTGGACAAAGACTTTCAGATTAATTTGAAATCAGAAGTAAAAAAGTATATTAAAAAAGTGCTACTATACTGAAATCTTTGGGGATATTTTTATTTTTTATTTTTTGTGGCGTGAAGTGTCATTACCTTAAGGAGCAGAAGGTATAGCTGCTGTCAAATGATATACATGAGTGAATACTGTAGATTAAATACTACTGCTTATAAAATATTTTTCCATTTTGAACAAATCTGTAAACGACACCTTTGTTTATAAGAAAATGCTTGTAATAGTCACTGTAATATTCAGCTGGGGATAAAAAAAATTTGTGAAATAAACACTTTTGAAGAAATTGTGGCTCTTGGTCAAAAATGGGAATGCAAAAAATAACCCCTTTCACTATATACTTCCATCCAATAGAAACGCTTTTAGGTAATTTATAAACAGAAATTAGGAGAATCACTTTTACTTATGACACTGGAGTTTTTAAAAGTTATAACTTGATTTCAGAGGTGCTGAGTGTGGAGTGTAATGGCCCTGAGAGCCATTATAAATGAGTGGAGAAAAGGAAAGGAAACTCCATCCATTGTGCATGTGCGTAAATCACAGAAACCCAGAATGGTTTGGGTTGGAAAGCCCATCCACTTCCACCCCTGCCATGGGCAGGGACACCTTCCACTAGCCCAGGATGCTCCAAGCCCCATCCAGCCCGGCCTGGGACACTTCCAGGGATCCAGGGACAGCCACAGCTGCTCTGGGCACCCTGTGCCAGGGCCTGCCCACCCTCCCAGCCAGCAATTCCTAATTCCCAATATCCCATCTGTCCCTGCCCTCTGGCAGTGGGAGCCATTCCCTGTGTGCTGTCCCTGCCTGCCTTGTCCCCAGTCCCTCTGCAGCTCTCCTGGAGCCCCTTGAGGCCCTGGCAGGGGCTCTGAGCTCTCCCTGGAGCTTCTCTTGTGCAGGGGAACAGCCCTGAGCACAGGGGCAGAGGGGCAGAATCCCCCTGCCCCGCTGCCCACGCCAGTTCTGTAGTTGAGAGATTATTTTAAGTGAAAAATGGGAGTCTTCACAGGATAACATCTTTTTCTTCAAGAAAATTTACAGAACTTTAAATATGTCCCTGAAGACATGGCAAATTTTATTTGTACACAAAATATTTTCACCGGCTTCCCTGTTTTCTGCCTGACAGCTGGGATGGTTCCACTGGAGCAATTATACAGATAAATCATACTTCAAGGTGCATTTCAACCATCAGAATTCTGGAGAGTGGGTTTTGTGGTGTAGCTTGGAAGTTCAGACTCCTGGCTGGGAGGGTGGGCAGGCCCTGGCACTGTCACTATAGGACACGAGAATGCACAATGCGAGCCACTCGCCACTTTGCAAGGTAAAAGAGAGAGTTTATTTTCTGACTCCAACTTTTATACTTTTCCAAAGGTGACAGTGGATTGGAGAGTGAATGGGCCACCTCTCCAAAGACATTGGACAAAGCACTAGTACATCAAGTTTCTCCACCCCCACGAAGGAATGCAAAACAACACGTTATTTACAGAAACTGTGTGGGAAAGTTTCCCAATAGAATGTAAACTCAGAAGGCTTTAGAAAACTCAAGAATCAGGGCGACATGGCACACGGTGCCCAGAGCAGCTGTGGCTGTCCCTGGATCACTAGAAGTGCCCAAGGCCAGGTTGGACAGGGCTTGGAGCAATCTGGGACAGGGGAAGGTGTCCCTGCCCATGGCAGGGGATGGGACTGGATGAGCTTTAACATCCACTCCAAACCATTCTGGGATTTTAGGATATTTGTGCGTGGTTTTAACTATTTTGTACTATCAGAGTAAATTATGGATCTATCCTGCTTTCTGTTCTTGCAGCATCCACGGTGTTGCATCACCAAGACTGATAATGCGTTCATTGCAGCCCACGGAGGGATCAGTTCTTCCCACTAGAAACCAATATACAGTTGCAGGCTTTTTAGCCCTTTTATCCCCATGTTTTTTCTGTCTGCTGTGCTGGAAAATGAGAGTATTGCAGGTTTCACCTCCATCTGTGTCCAGGGAAGCCAAAGCTTGGAATTACGGGTAGTGCTGGGTCAGCCACGGATTGTGCATGAATTCAGGGGTGCTAACCTCCACAACCCCCTCAAGGAGGTTTATAGATCTCAGCTGTATCAGGGCAAGGCCAGGTTGGATATCAGGAGGAATTTCCCCATGGAAAAGGAGGTCGGGAATTGGAGCTGCACAGGCAGGTGCTGGAGTGCCCATCCCTGGAGGTGTCCAAGGAGGTGGCACTGAGTGCTGTGGGCTGGGTGACAAGGTGGGGATCGGCTGCCAGGTTGGACTCGATGATCTCAGAGGTGCTTTCCAAGGGAAGGGATTCCATTATTATCTGCAATTAACCGTAACACGCTGTAATTACCCGCGAGGCGGGCGCAGGGCAGCCTCTCCCCTCAGCCATCACCGCCCGCCGCCGATTCGCCAAAACCGCCCGGAATAAAAATATCGAACCAACACTTAAAAACAAACAAACAGAAGAACACCCACACTTAAAATAAATGTATTACAAAGCTAAAATGACGCGAAGAAAACAATTTAAGCCCCTCCCGGCCGCATGTGGCGAATGTGCGGAGCGGGAGGGCGGCGGCACTGGGGCGGGCTGTGGCCATGGCGCTGCTGAGGGGTGAGGATCGCGTCCCCCGCGGCTCCCTGAGGGGCTCCTGAGGGCGGGCGGGCACGGCCTGGGCGCTGTAGGGCCTCCCAAAGAGGGGCAGCTGGTGGGAATTACACAGCAGAGCCCCCCGAGAGGCGTTCCTGTGCCTGCCGGGGGATCTCCCTCCCCGCTGCCCCGTCCGTGGCTGGGAGGGAATAGGGACTTCCCAAAAACAGCGGGCTGCGTGGGGCAGAGCGTGGGAATGGTCGGTATGGAGTGGGGAGGGGGCTCAGAGGGTGGGAGTGGGGTGCAGAGAGTAGGAATGGGGTTCCGAGGGTGGGAATGGGCTTCAGAGAGTGGGAATGGGGTTCCGAGGGTGGGAATGGGGTTCAGAGAGTGGGAATGGGGTTCAGAGAGTCAGGGGGTGCGAATGGGGTCAGAGATTGGGAATGGAGTACAGAGAGTGGGAGTGGGGTTCAGAAAGTGGGAGTGGGTTTCAGAGAGTGGGAGTGGGGTGCAGAGAGTGGGAATGGGGTTCCGAGGGTGGGAATGGGGTGCACAGAGTAGGAATGGGGTTCCGAGGGTGGGAATGGGGGTCAGGGAGTGGGAATGGGGTCAGGGGGTGCGAATGGGGTCAGAGATTGGGAATGGGGTACAGAGAGTGGGAATGGGGTTCAGGGAGTTGGAATGGGGTTCAGAGAGTGGGAATGGGCTTCAGGGAGTGGGAATGGGGTTCAGAGAGTGGGAATGGGGTTCAGGGAGTGGGAATGGGGTTCAGAGAGTGGGAATGGGGTTCAGAGAGTGGGAATGTGGTGAGGAAGTGGGCATATGGGGTTCAGAGAGTGGGAATGGGCTTCAGGGAGTTGGAATGGGGTTCAGAGAGTGGGAATGGGGTTCAGAGAGTGGGAATGTGGCTCAGAGATTGGGAATGGCGTTCAGAGAGTGGAAATGGGGTTCAGAGATTGGGAATGGTTTTCAGAGATTGGGAATGGGGTTCAGAAAGTGGAAGTGGGTTTCAGAGAGTGGGAATGGGGTTCAAAGAGTGGGAATGGGATTCAAAGAGTGTGAATGTGGTCAGGAAGTGGGCATATGGGGTTCAGAGATTGGGGATGTGGTCGGGGAGTTGGAATGGAGTTCAGAGAGTGGGAATGGGCTTCAGGGAGTTGGAATGGGGTTCAGAGAGTGGGAATGTGGTGAGGAAGTGGGCATATGGGGTTCAGAGAGTGGGAATGGGCTTCAGGGAGTTGGAATGGGGTTCAGAGAGTGGGAATGGGCTTCAGGGAGTTGGAATGGGGTTCAGAGAGTGGGAATAGGGTTCAGAGAGTTGGAATGGGGTTCAGAGAGTGGGACTGGGGTTCAGAGAGTGGGAATGTGGTCAGGGAGTGGGAATGGGGTTCAGAGAGTGGGAATGTGGTTCAGAGAGTGGGAATGGTTTTCAGAAGGTGGGAATGGGGAGCACAGGGTGGGGAGGGGGTGCAGAAGGTGAGGAGGGGGTTGGAGAGTGTCAGTCAGAGCCTCTGTGTTCAGCACTCTTTTCTGCAGTAATTCGGTTTTTGGCTCCCTGCATGCTCGGCTGGGTTGTGCTGCAAGCAAGCTCATTGCGAAGGGTGTGTGTCTGTCGTAACTAGGTATCTGAATTGTGTATCATGAGCAATTTCTCCATGGAAAGGGCTGTGCAGCCCTGGTACAGCTGGGTACAGGTGAAACCTGCAGGGTAGTGGTGAAACCCCCATCCCTGGAGGGATTTAAAAGCCATGTGGGTGTGGCACTGGGGGGACAGTGGTTGCCTTGGCAGTGCTGGGGACTGGTTGGACTCTTAGAAGTCTTAGAAATCTTTTACAACACAGATGATTCTGTAGTTTTGTGATTCTCTGTTTATGTCCAGTGACTCTCAGTGACACCTGAACTGTCAGTGACAGGGAGTTTGTCACATTTTCACCCTGCCTGATAGTGCAGATAAACTCCTTAAGTTGCCACAGCTCCTAAAAGTGTTTGGTGCAAAGAAATAATTTATACTCTGCATTATTTAAATGTTGTGACTCTTAAAAATAAGGTAAATACACCTTTTAAGACCTGCTCTTGTATGAAAACAAAATTAAAATTTATTGCAATAGGGCTTTTTATCTATTTGACAGCAGTTTGCTACTTGACAGACTGTACCTAAATAATAACATACATGTCAGTCATGGTGTGAGACTGCAGAGCTAAGGCCTGTGTAGTCAGCATTGTATTAATTCTGATGGTTTTGGTGAGCTGGATAACACAGAGGGCACCTTGCCCATAATAGTTTGATTTTAATTTTCTGTGCCCGCTGCAGGATTTTTCTCTTATCTCAATCCATAACACTTTCATATACCATTCTTGCTTCTTGACTTCCTTTTTATGTTACTGGTTGTTTTCTAGGCTTTCAAAATAGCAACTGATGAAGAATTATTTTTGTATCGAGTGCATTTGAGATGTGTTGGAAGATTAAATAGTGTTTCAGTTCCCTGTTTGGCAGCAAGTTAACAAAACCAGTTTAAAAGATGTCTCAAATACAGTGTTTGGTAAGGATTCAGAGTGATCTTTGCTTTCTTTCCTCATAAGTTTTCAGATCTCTCCGTGTTTGGTACTATTCTGCTCTCATGCAATGTTTATCACCTTGGAAAATTGCAGAGACTCTGGAATCTTTCTCTGATAATGTAGGACAGAGCTAATTAGTGGAAATTTAGTAAGAGTTGTCAAAAGACAAAGAGTCCTTTTTCACTCAGGACTTCAGCCACCCCTTGTTGCCTCTCCTGAAATTCTGGGGAGGGCGTAGCATCTTTAAGTGCCTCTCCAGTCAAGCAAAATTTGACAGGCTCTGGAGTTATGTACCCTAAGGGAGTGTCTGTGTCCAGGTTAATTCAACATAACACAGACTGTGCTGCTGCTTTTTAATCTTCCTCTCATACTGGCTCTGTCCAGTCTTCTCTCTGAGTCTTGAGTCACTGTTTTGTTGAGCAGCCAGAAGGTGAACTCGGGCACAGAACTGATCCAGGTGAATATGTGGCCCTCATGTTCTGCTGAGTTGGTGTTCAGCTGCCTCTGTTGTGTGACCTGCCCTGGTTTATTGGCCCCGTGGTGCTGTTGTGAAGTGAGCAGCCTTCATGAAAGAGAGAGAGGTGGTGTTGATGTGAGAGGAGTGTTTAAGAGCAAAGTTCCATCCTTGCCCCTGGACTGCTAGTGAGGCAATGGTGGGTGTGACTGAACAAACAATGTGGATAACTGACAACCTGGCCAAGAGGGAGGAGAAAGAGTTCTTTTTGCTTGGTCAGGTCCCCAGGCTGGTCTGCAGCAAAGCTTTTTAATCAGTTTGGGTTGGCACAATTTGGAGGAGGCAGGGAATCAGTGGACGGGAGGAGTGGTGAAAGATATGAGTGTCAAGGCCTTTTTTGCTGCAGGGAAGATTTGCCAAGGAGGGAAGGTTTAGGTTGGGTATTGGGAAGACATGCTTTGCCATGATGTGAGCCACTGGCACAGGGTTCCCAGAGCAGCTGTGGTTGCCTCATCCCTGGAAGTGTCCAAGGCCAGGCTGGATGAGGCATGGAGCAGCCTGGGATAGTGTCCCTGCCCATGGCAGGGGGGTTGGAACTGGATGATCCTTGAAATCCCTTCCAAGCCAACCCATGCTGTGATATGAATCTGAGCATCCTCCCTGCATGTTTTAGATCTCTACACCGTGTTCAGGTCCTCATCAGCGTGGAACCTTGACCTTGGCCAGTTTGGAATGTCCTTTTCTAGCAGTCATGCAGCCCAGGGAGCAAATACATGCGAGATGGAGGAGCACCCTCTCTCTGACAAAAATGCCAAGTAACACGGATCAGACGACCCAAAATCAGTGCTCAGGAGCAGCTTAATGAACAGGCATTTTCATTTGTCTGCATCCTTATATCTGTATGTGTCCCTGCAGTGTTACCTAAAATAGCTGGGTGTTTGATGGGAGCTGTGGAAAAGGGGGTTGTGAGCGATACTGTTCAACTGGGGGAAAGTTCACAGCCTGCCTCCCACTTGTTTTTCTGCACGTGGGAGCAGAGAGCCAGCGTGACCGGCAGCCAGGAGCTGGAATTTGTATCGACTGCTCCTGGCCATTGCATTTGTACACAAGTGCTTGCACATGGTCTCCTCCTAGTAAAAACTGGATTCTCAGGAACCAGAAGATTCATACTAAAGCAGTGGCATATATATTTCTGGTGGCAGGAGCATGAATTTTTTGGTTAGGGAATGTTTTTCCTCTTAAGCTAAAGTACTCAAAATTGAAATGCATATAAAAAACGTGTGTGGGGTGGGTTGTGCTTTATTGTTTGGTTGTAGGTGTTTGGGTTTTTTTTTGTGGAAACTGTGTCTGCTGATTTTTCTAGGATGGGGGAATGGCCTCTGCTGAAAGCACTGTTTCTTATCTGATTTTTTCACAGGTGTCTATTACAGGATATCCTAGATGTTTCTATCATGCTTTTAGTGCATTAGCACTAATTTTTGATGCATGTGGCAGCTTACTCCAACTCCATATTTGTACCCAAGCTTACTGTGTTGTCAAACCTCACTGTGGTATTTCAAGAATCTTCCCCGCTTTTCTTTCTGACTGTTAATTCTTCACCCCTTCCCTGTCTAAAGCACCATTGCATCATTCATCTGGAGCTTCCTATGTTCATGTTGCCTATACTTACAGAATTTTGTGTGAATTGGGGGTGTCACCCACTGGAGGCTGGCTGGGCGCTGTCCCGTGTGCGCGGTGCTGTGCCTGTGGGTAATTTCTGTTCACCGAGGCATTTCTGCCCCTGCTGCAGGTGTGTTCATCGTGGCAGCCAAGCGCACTCCCTTCGGCACCTACGGGGGGCTGCTCAAGGATTTCTCGGCCACCGACCTGACGGAACACGCCGCTCGAGCCGCGCTGGCCGCGGGCAAGGTCCCCCCCGAGATCATCGACAGCGTGGTCGTGGGAAATGTCATGCAGGTTGGTAGCCCAGAAATCTGCTGCTCGCTCAGGGCTGTTTTGGGCACCCTTGGTGTGGCCCAACAGCCTCTTCTGCCTGGCAGCAAAAGGGGTCAGCAGCAGCTTGCAGTATGGTGTTTCTTGCTCGTGCTTGAGGGATGTATCCTGTGTGATCTGTGGTGATGTTGGGGGCAAGGCATAGCTGGCTTTTTTTTTTAGTGCCAGAGGTGGTTTAATCGAGGATGAGCCGACCTCCTAGAAGTATGTATCAATTAATTGGTTAGTTGCTAATCCCAGGTATGTGTCCCTTGTTTTAATGGCTCAATCTGTGGGACTTGGTGATCAGTGTTTTTTCACTGAGTTGCATAAATCCCTTTCTGTGTGTTAAGCCTGTAAGTGATTTGAGTCTATTTCTCTTGTGTTTTCTATAGAATTTTTTTTGAGTGAACGTTGAGTTTCCTTTGAGCTGGAAGGATACATGCTTTGATTGGCAGAGACATGTGGACAATAGTGTCTTTTCCAAAGAGCTTGTGAGGAGGATGCTGTTGTCTGCATTGCAAAACTGCAGTTACCCACACATACAAATGAGGATCTTTGTTTTAGGCAAGACAGCAAAGAACGTTCCTAGCTTTTGTTTTTGCTTTGTATTCTGATTTCATGTTTCAAGGATGCACAAGAATCAGCTGACTGAGAACTTGGACAATAAGCAAAGAAACAGGCAGTATCCCATCTTTGGACTTTCAGCCAAAAGAGTAATTTTAAATTATTCTGTCTCCTACAGCTACCATCTAAACTTCTTTTATTCAGCTTTTCAATTTTGTAAGACCTGTTTGTGGCCTAGGAAAGTATTGCTGCACTCAAATCTCTTGTAGTCCTTTCACATAAAAAATAGCAATGTCATGATGAAGTTGCTTTTGGTTTTGAAAGTACATGTCTTTTCCTTTCCATCATACTTCCCCATCCCAGTAGGTTATTTTTTTTTAATTCCAGTTTATTGATACTGTTTGATTAAGTTTAATTAACTCTGAATGTGTGACTATTTCAAACTCCCCTTCTTCAGCAGAAGTGCCTTGATTAATTTTAATTTTCTTTTCCTGAACTTGCATTGGTATTGTAGCATTATGCACAGAACTTTGTCTTAATATGTTTTAGCTTAGGGCATGTTCCCCAAGGGCATAGGTGTTCTCTCTGGTTTTGAGAGGCCTTCCCCTGTTAGTCTGAACAATATTAATTTACCTTAAAATAATTGCAGCTTGGCAGGCAGGATATGCCCTCGTGTCAGCCTGCTGTGTGGGTGCTGTTTTGAAAATAAGGGATAGGGGGGAAAAAAACAAAAAGTGCTGACTTAACACACTTTCTTAAAATGCATGTTAAGACAGTGGCACTTTCATATCGTGTAGGATAGTTTTCTTGAGCTGAATCAAAGTGCTTCTGGTGAGTGGTAGGGTTTCTGCTGAACATACATCTTCTTCTGTCAGGGATGTAGTTACACCATTCTGACTTGCTATCAAGACTGTTTTTGCTTTCCAAACCAACAAGAGTGTGACAAAACCTCTTTCCTCTTCTGCCTGCAGAGCTCCTCAGATGCCATCTACATTGCAAGGCACGTGGGTTTGCGTGTGGGAGTTCCCATGTCTGTTCCAGCCCTCACTGTCAACAGGCTCTGTGGCTCTGGCTTCCAGTCCATTGCCAATGGCTGTCAGGTACAAAGCTGTGTTTCTGTGTCACTCCTAGCTTTTGTCACGCCGTTAACATGTAGAAACATGTCCTCTGTGTTTCGGATGAGTCTTGACATGGCTTTTTGGTAGAGATTTCTATTGTCCAGCACAGCTTTTGCAGGAGTGCAGCCACCACATGTAGCTGGTTCTTAAAGTCCAATTATTGTAGTAATTTTTAGTTTAATATGAGGACTGCAACATGTGTTAGCTGGTGAAATGGATCTCAGATCCCACGATTCTATTTGTATGGACTGGAATTACTGGACTCCAGGAGTCTTTCATCTCTTGATCATTGTTTGTATTCTCACCTGGCTAGCTGTGTAAGCAGCAGCCTGTGCTTTTTAAGTATGCTTTTGTTCAAAGATCCAAATCTCTCATGGGTTAAGTAGTTTATGGTGTCACTTCTTTTAAAATAGAAGAGAATCAGCTTCTCTTTGAGGAGTTGGCCAAAACCATTGAGTCAGAGCACTGAGATTTTTATTTCATTTGCTCATATGTTGATTTTATGAATGTTTGAACAAGCAGATTGTTGATTGTGTGTGATTTTTTTTGTTTGTTTGTTTTGCTTGGCTAAAGAATTATTTTAGGTCTGATACTCTAGAAGAAAAAATGTGGAAAATGTAGAGTTAAGGTTATGTGTTTGCAATAATATCCACCCAACTGTTTTTCCTAGTGCTTTTTGCAAATGCCATACACACGTTTTGGCCACACTGAAAAAACCTGCTGCAGAATGTGACCACTTTTATTGACAGTATGGTGGTGAGGTCCTTTTCAAAGATAGCATTTCATCAATGCAGCCAGTGCTGCCCTTAGGTGCTCTCAAAGTTTTCAGTAACTGTAGGGAGCATCTCAGCACACCTTGCTACACACAAGTTACTAACTAGAAATCTCAAATGCATATCAAGACCACAGAATCATGGAACTGTTTGGGTTGGAAGGCACATCGAAGGAAACCCGGTTCCAGCCCCCTACCATGGGCAGGAACACCTTCCACTACCCCAGGTTGCTCCAAGCCCCATCCACCAACCTGGCCTTGGACACTTCCAGGGATGGAGCAGCCACAGTTTCTCTGGGGTAATTTAATTTTCTTTCATTCTAGTTCATAAATAACCTTGAAGTCCAACTCAGTGAAGCATTTTAAGGGAGCAGTATTTTAAAATGCTCTGATGGTTTATTTAAGAATTGGGGCTTTTAGGTTTCGTGTGCTTTTCCATTGATGAATTAGTGTGTTTTGGGCACTTACTTTGGCACCTACCTAGCTATTGTCTTATAAAATTATTATGTCCCATTTTTTTTTAATTGTAGGGGCATACTTCAGGCTTTGAAATGTAATTTGCATTCCTTTTGAGAAGAGCGGGAGCTCAAAGCCACAAGCACAACCATTTGTTAACCAAACCACACAAGCATGCAGATGCCTGATGTCTTTGTTTCTCTGCTCTGTCATGTGTGCACACCCATATTCTCTTCTTCCCTCACGGATACAATCATTCTTTGGTGAAAGGAAGGAAAAGGGACGTGGCATGAAGGAGACAGACCCCACCATTAACAGAAGGGTAAACCCTTCATACATATGCACACATGGCTAAGTTTGGATTCATTCTAAGTTCGTTGCTTTGCAGGTGACAATTTCTTTTTTCAAAACAGTTGTTATTTTCTTACTGAAACAGCCAGCTAAATCCTCGATGTGTTTTGTTTTACTGTGTTAACAGGAAATTTGCCTGAACGAGTCAGAAGTTGTTCTGTGTGGCGGAGCTGAAAGCATGAGCCAGGCTCCTTACGCGGTTCGAAAGGTTCGGTTCGGAACCAGACTAGGAGCAGAACTCAAGGTACTTCCTTTGTTCTGTGGGAAAAGCATTGTTTACTATAAGGATTGTAGGCACTAAATCATTGCAAATGAAATTATTGGAGATTAGATCCAGATTTGGTAGTTTAAAGCTTTTATCTAGTATTCAGACAGTATCAAAACAGTAGGTTTAGGCCATTTGGTGAAGTGTGCCAGTTTTCCAGCTTTTTCAAAACCATTTTCGAGTTCCTGTTCCATGTTAAACATACCAATAAACTCTTGGAGATAAAATTTAGTTCACTTGGTACATCCTGTGCAAGTAGTACGTACAAAATGTCTGTAAGTGGAGGCACACACTGTTTAGGTAAGACTAATAATGTTGGCAGTAGGTGGATAGACTGGTAAAAAGCATGTATACCTCCAAGCTGTGAGCATGTCTCAATTTTAAAGTAGAACCTTAAAGTTAAATCCATTGACAAGTAATTATCTTTACATTTTCTTCTGAAGATGAGTCCTGAGTGAATACTGTGGGAAATGTGCAGCAGGACAAATCACTGACTTGCCACCACTCACTCAGTAGGTCATAACTGACATCAAAATGCAATATTAGGATATTTCAGTGTTTCAGGCCTTTGGGGTTTTTTCCCCACTCTGTATTTCCATTGTGAAGATGGTGAATATGATGTCCTTGGTTCTGTTCTTGTGTGGCACAGGTCCTACAGACAGCACCTTCACAAAGTTGCTGATACACCAAGTAGGTGCAACTGTGTTCTTACCATAAAGATAACTGATTTACACAGTGGCAGTTGAATGAATGGTTTCTCTTGCAGAGCTTTACTGCTAACAGAGATAACAAAACCCATCTGAACTGACTGGGCTTGCCTTTATCAGGTTGAGTGAAGGTAGACCTGGGCATCTTCTCCCCTGAGATGTTATACCCACAGAAACCTTTGACTCTAGTGAGGATCACTTTCTCACTAGTAAGGGGATTTTACCAGACAGCAGAGAAAGAGCTAAAGAATCAGTAAGCTGTTGTGCCCTCTCACAGTGCCTCCCATTTCCTTCCTGGCAACCAGGAAGTTTGCTCACAGGGCTCTAATAAATAATTAATACAGACACTGAAATATTATAAATCTATTTTTAAAGCTTTTCCCAAGCCTCTTGGGGCCACGTGTGAAAGAATTGCACTAGAGCACAATGGAGATTAATTGGAATAGCACACAAGAACTTGCACACTGTTTTTCAGTGTGTTCATTCTAATAAATCAGCAAATTATCTGTAGGTAATCTGAATTAATTCTACAAAGAGCCATTAGTTTCTAAGAGACTGCTGAACAGTTAGAAGCTGTCAGCAATAAATACACTATTGCCCTGCTTTCTGATTTTCTTCTGTTGTTCTGTGCAGCTGGAAGACACGTTGTGGGAAGCCCTGACAGATACACATGTTAAAATACCTATGGCAGTGACAGCTGAGAACCTGGCTGCAAAATACAGCATCTCCCGGGAGGACTGTGACCGCTACGCGCTCAAAACCCAGCAGAGGTGCAAAGCTGGTGAGTCGAGGAGTTGAAGTGTTTATGCGACACCAGTTTCAAGTCTAGTCAGTTCTGAGCATTGATTCAAAACGTTCTAAGGTTTTCTCTGGCTCTTGGTGCTCTTGTCCTTCTGTTTGCATGCTGTAATTTGTGATTTTGTTGGCCCCCATGGTTCAAATGATGCACTCTTGTGGGGGTTGACTTCGAAAGTGTGCTGTGAGGTGTTGCACCCCTCAGAAGCTTTAGTGGGAAGCACTTTCCACTGCCTTGCTGTGCCTTCCTCAGGGACATTCCATAGCTGTTAAGGCAGCAAACACCGCTGGCCAGTTGCAGGTCAGCTCCTGCCTGAGCAGGATTCATGTTGGTGAATGTCATTTGTTGGTGAATGTCATTTGTTGGTGCCCCTCTGGTGGGATGCAGCATTGTCTCAGGCATGGCTGACTGCACTCCTTTCTTTCCTCTGCACGGCAGAACAGTCTTCCAGAGTGACCCACATCCTCCTTGTGTGCCAGCATGTGCTGTAATTCATCTAAATCCTTCTACTTTCTTTTGCAAATTGAATGTTGTTCTTGAATGCTTGAACAGTTGGAGCACATGGAATCTGTAGAGGGGATGTTTGTTTAGGACCTGTGTTTTAAACTGTTCTCTGGCAGGTTTACATGCTCAAAACCATAATTCAGAGGCATTCAGCTCTGGACCTCCAATGTAAGAAGGACGTGGAGCTGCTGGAGCCAGCCCAGAGGAGGCCACGGAGCTGCTGCCAGGGATGGAGCCCCTCTGCTCTGGAGCCAGCCTGGCAGAGCTGGGGCTGTTCCCCTGCACAAGAGAAGCTCCAGGGAGAGCTCAGAGCCCCTGCCAGGGCCTCAAGGGGCTCCAGGAGAGCTGCAGAGGGACTGGGGACAAGGCAGGCAGGGACAGCACACAGGGAATGGCTTCCCAGGGCCAGAGGGCAGGGACAGATGGGATATTAGGAATTAGGAATTGCTGGCTGGGAGGGTGGGCAGGCCCTGGCACAGGGTGTCCAGAGCAGCTGTGGCTGCCCCTGGATCCCTGGAAGTGTCCAAGGCCAGGCTGGATGGGTCTTGGAGTGATCTGGGACAGTGGAAGGTGTCCCTGCCCATGTCAGTGTTGGAGCAAGATGGACTTTAGCGTCCCTTCCAACCAAAACCATCCCAGGTTTCTGTGACTCAGTTACTGTGAAGTTTAGGCTAAAATCCAGTAGAATGTGCACTGGCCATCCTGGGACTCAGCATACATTGCAGGCCAAAGGTGAACAGAAGGAAAGATCTAAGCATGGTTTTAGATTCTAATGATGGTGCATTTTAACAGCTGCGCTCTTGAAGGAAGACTTCTTTATTTTTTCTAATGGCTGTAGAAATGCTTTTTGTAACTTTTCTTCATCATTTATTACCCTTCCTGCTTGTTCCTCTTGTTGCCTAACTCCTGCCATTCTTGGAGCCTTTGCTAGAAACTGTGTTTCTTGTTTTCTAGGATTTTTATCTTGCTGTTTTTATTTCTACCTGTAGGACGAAGTCATCTTATCCCACAGTAAAGAGAGAGCCCTGTGTGTAATCAGGAAATAAAAAAGTTTTGAGGAATTTATTGAGAAGCCCAGAGGTAGCTAAACAGCATCAGATCTGACAATTTCAGTGTCTTAGTTTTAAATCTCTGTCTCATGTTATATTAGGCAATCTGGCCAGATGCTTTTTGGGCATCTTAGATATCTACAATGACTTGAATTGTTTTAGGTTGTTTAGGCTGAATCCCATTCTGAGATCCTGGCTTGACAGTGAGAGCCTTTGGAGGATCGCCTTGAGCAGGATTTTGATTGATATACAGTATCTTATCAACAGAAACTATGTGGCTCAAGAGGTTTTTCGCACATTCCTCTCTGAGTGAGATTTACATCTTGACCATCTGAGAAATGACAGAGCTGTAAAATAAAGCAGCAGTAAAGGAAAATATGTATTAAAAATGAACCTTGCGCTTTACACAAAAAAACCCCAAAAAAACAACAAAAAAACCACCCCAAACCTGAAAGAGTTCAGCTGTTTAAACCTGAAATAAAATTTCAATATTTGAGACTTTCCTTGGAGAAATTTGAGAGTGTACTTCTACAGTTTTCACCCAATTTCTTAAAATAACAAAAACCACAAAAAATCCCCAACAACAACTAAGCAAAACAAAGCATAAGTGTTGCTGTCCCTAAACTTCTGGTTTGAATAGAGCAGGAAGCTGTGTGCACATGAAAATATGATTGTTGATCATGCTGGACAATCATCTTGATGTTTTTATCTTGATGTTTCCTCTTTGTGGTTGCAGCTAATGATGCTGGTTACTTTAAAGCTGAGATGGCACCAATTGAAGTGAAGACAAAAAAGGGCAAAGAAAGCATGCAAAAGGACGAGCACCCCAAACCCCAGACCACCATGGAACAGCTGACAAAACTCCCATGTGTCTTTAAAAAGGACGGAACAGTCACGGCTGGGAATGCTTCAGTGAGTGCATCAGACCCTTGGGTTGGGCACGTGTCCCCTCTGTGGTTCTCCAAATTTATTGCCACTGTTTTTACCTCTCACCGAGTTGGCTGTCAGTGGTGTCTCCTGACAAAAATGACTTCTAATTCTGCAGCTAAATGCCCCAGCTGACTCTCCCAGCCCTGTGCCAGGTGATCCTGGCAGGTGCCAGGGGATCCTTCACTCAGCTCCTGAGTCCTAAATTTGATTCTGTGGGTTGCCACTGATACTGCAGTGAGGCACTGGCATTTCCTCATCAGCCTTGAGTTGTGCAGTTGGTGGCTGCAGTGGCTGTGTAGCCACTCTACATTTTTTGGGGGACAGTGGTAACTGAACTTGCTTTAAACCTACTTTTTATTTTAGTGGGCATACTGCTGCTGTTTATCTTTGTACCACAACTACTGTCCCCTCTCCCCCAAACCACATTTTGCTCTTACCCAGAATATACTCACTGTTTAGCATCATGTCATTGTGGACTGCTCCTTTCACAGTCATTATCTTTATTAATTGATTAAAGTTCTTTGGGCCAGATGGAGTGCTGTGATCATACAGTCTGAATTCATGCCTAAAATAGATCATAGCCACACTAAGTGTGGGTGTCTGTAAAGTACCTTTTATAATTAATAGCACATACATTATCCATTATTAATAGTGTTCTTGCAAGTCAGCAGAATCATATTTCCAAATGCAGGGAAAACTTATTTTTCTTTTCTAACACATTGGAATTCATGAAACATTTATCTATATTTAACTTTCTTTCCCCAAGATTGTTTTTTGTTGTTTTGAAGAAACATTGTTAAATGTTAATTATAGTACCTTAGACTCAAGCCCCTTTTGGGTGTTTAGCTTAAAGAGTGTGAGGAATTTTTTTTTTTTTTGTTTCTTTGTGTTTTCTCACTAAGAAAGCTTCTCTCTTACTGCTAGGGTGTGTGTGATGGAGCTGGTGCAGTCATCATTGCCAGTGAATCAGCACTTAAAAAGCACAGTCTTACTCCTCTGGCAAGAGTAGTAGCTTATCACTCAGCTGGCTGTGACCCTTCCATCATGGGCATTGGTAAGTTGCAGTAAAGCACATAATTTTATGGCATCAAACAGCACTAAAATGTTCTTGTCATGGGCATTCTGAAGGAAAGGAAAGGATACTCCACTGTGCTCAGGCTCTGAAGGTGTTTGTGTGTCCTGCTGTCCATCCTGCTGTGCCAGTCCATCCCTGTTGTGCAGAGGGACAGATCTGCTCCTCAGTATGACTGGAAGGGTGTGTGCAGTGTCTGACCCACAGTAACAGCACGAGCAGAGTCCCCCAGGCTCTTCTTTCTTCCCCTTTTTTGCTGTCTCTTTTAGTCAAGAAAACAAACACTCAGACATTTTTTAAAAACCATTTTCTTGTAAAATTCACTTTCATTTGCTGCAAAATCTAAATCCCTTGATAAAATTGTAAAAGTGTAAAATCACTTAAAAGTAAAAGTGTAAAATCAGTTAAAAGTGTAACTGGGTTGCCTTCCTCCCCTCTTGCTGATGGAGTAGCGTAACCTTTCAGCAGTTACTCAGTGGCTCAAGCTGCTTGGATCCCAGGATATGCATCTGTTCAGGTATTACTTGGAAAACCAAACCCTTTCTGAGTTGCTTTATTTGCATATTTTCTGTTTCCTCATTAGGTATCTCTTGGAGCAAACAGTCCCTCAAAGCCAATCCAGACACCACAGGATTTTTCCCTTGGCTTTAGTTTGCAGACAGCATTGTGTCCCAGCACTGCTTTTCCTCTCTGTGTTCTGTTCAGAGGAGCTCTTGTTGGCAGGTTCTGTGTGTCAGTAGAAATGCAAATGAGGCATTGTCAGATTTGTTTTCCTGGTCAGACCGCCTCACTGACACAGCCTTCAAAGCAAATGTGAAGGGAGGGTTTTCTTCTCTGGACTTTGTGCTGGCATTGTGCTTCCTAAACTACCCCATTCTCTCTAGTTCAGGCAGCTCTTGTACCTTGTTTAAAAACTTCATAAATCATATGGAGGATCACTTAGTATCCCAACTCCTTCACATCACAGCTTGTCCCCAGCAGCTCAGAAGGAAAAGATAAGATTCATCGACATGGCAGCAGCAGATCTGACAAACAGGAGCTCAGTCTGAGCCACTGTTCTTTCACATACTGATAGGAAGTCCTGTCTCACAGTGTTCTATGAGAGAATTCATTATTTTTAAAAAGAGAGGGGGGGGAAAAAGTTTACTTGGCTGTCATTAGGGGTCTTTGTGTTGTCCACATGAGACCCTCCCATTACTCTCATGTGTAACAGGCATACTAAAACCCTTCCCTAATAAGATGCACTTGGTCTGGTGTTAAGCTCCTTGGGGCTCTCTGAAACTCCACTGAGCTCTGAAATGGGCCCTTTCTTCTTTTAATTTTTCTGTCCTTTTGGTAATTTACTTATTTTTATGTTTTTATTCTTTGATAAAAGCTCTGTGTTTTCAACACCATTTGTTGGCAGAGTGATAGCATTTAGGATTGGTGTTTTAGAATTGAATGATCAGCCACCACCCAACGTCTCAGTATGTTTCTCCTACAGGCACGTACCTGATTAACCCTTCCAAATTCTCTTTGAGTGTGTGTTTCCTGAGGTAGCTGTGTTTGGGATTAATTTCCCTTAGTAGTTTATATTAGGTTATAGAAGGCAGCTTTCTTCCAGAGGACAGTATTGTTGCCAAACTCTTAATAGCTGAAACCCAAAATTTTACTTTCTTCAGTTGTCCAAGGCCTGGGTATGAGGGAGCATTTAATTGTTTGGAATAAACTAATTAAATGTTTGGCTTTTTACTAGGAGATTTTCAGATATGTTAAAAACACAAAAACAACATTACCCCTAACTAAGCACATGAATAGAAAACTCCAGAGCAGCCTGTATTTTTCCTATTTTATTTCCTTGGAGGCTGCAAGTTATGAGGAAAGAATAAATGGAACCAAGAGTACTGGGAAGGAGAATGCCTCAAAACCATTGTGAAGTTGTTTTATTTACCTGGGGACTGTCACTTTTCTTGACTTGAAAGTTCTGTGTGCAGCAATAGTGACACTCTTAGATTTCCCTGGCTGTATGTTGGCAAGGAGACCAAGTAGTTGTGAGATTTAGGAGCTCTCTTACCACCTAATAAAGCAGGTGAGTGACGTATCCAGAATTCACTGTCTGCACAGAGGCACGTGGGAGGGGTTCTCATGAGGCTTTATAAATTTATCCTATGTAAAACAAGTTTCTAATACTTAATATAATAATTTTTTAATTTAACTAACTGCGTATGATTTCCAAACAGGCCCTGTACCTGCAATTACAGAGGTTTTGAAGAAGGCAGGACTGACCCTGAAGGATATGGATTTGGTAGAGGTGAGATGTTTTTACAGGAGCAGTGATTTTACCCCAGTGTTTTTAGCAGAAGAGTTCCACTCATGCCATGTAGCTGTTCTTGCCTGTCAGGAGCCTGCCTGACCTCTGTCCATCCAGTTTCTGCTGCACAGTCACTGCGAAAATCCCAGGCACGTGGACACTGGAAATGGTGTGATCGCATTCCGTGGAACAAAAATACCCTCATGTGACACGACGTTTTACCCCGTTGGCTGGACTGCTCACGTTTTTAATTATTGGTATATGTGACCAGGGCCTTCTTCTGTCAGAGCATCAGGCTCTTCATGGACCCACTGCCTCAGAATACACTGTACATTTTTTTAGAAAACACACCTCATACTTGCTTAGTATTTGAATTTAGTTGTGTTGGACTGACAGATGTGCGTTGGCTGAGCATGGTGTTATAAACACATAATTTAACATTTCTCTCAAAAGAACCTGGAGGACCAGTTCACCTCTGTTATTTTGGATTTAAAAGTGTTAAGTTTTTTTAAAGCTTGTTTGTTTGGGTTTTTTTTTAAGTTTAAAGGCTAAAAGGAAGAGTATTTTATTTGAGTATTTGATATTTATAGAATTCTAGAGGTGTCTGTGGATTGGAGGATGGAATTACTACTTCTTCAGCTACACTGGTTAAACTAATAGCCTATTAATTATCTCTTCTCACAAAGAAGATTGTAAAACAATTATTATTTACATGAACAATGTGTGAGAACTTTAGTAGAAATATGTAAACAGATTAGAAGGTTGAAGAAGTTTTATGAGAACTTTAAGACTTTTAAAAAAACTATAAAAGAAAACACTTTTAAAAATCAGGACACCACACCTCATTTTATCTTGTTTGCACACATACTGCTGAAAGCTGGTTTTAAAAGTTCTGTGTTTTCTCTGGTGCTTTAGGTAAACGAGGCATTTGCACCTCAGTATCTGGCTGTGGAAAAAGTGTTGGGCCTTGACCCTGAGAAAACCAACGTCAACGGAGGTGCCATCGCCATCGGCCACCCTCTGGGGGCCTCGGGCTCACGGATCACAGCTCACCTGGTGCATGAATTAAGGTATGCACACAGGCAGCAGCTGCTCAGCGTGGCTGCACTGCTGCTGGATGGATTCATGCCTGCTGGATGGATTTTGAGCACAGATACCAAGTGACTAAACTCTTCCAGTCAGCCAGCCTAAAACTCTCCTGGCTGGAATGGGCCATTTTCTGTACGAATTTGCCGCCTCTGTGCTGCAGGGGAGGTCCTGCACTCGCCTCACATCCCACCCTGTTGTCATGACAGATTTGTTAGTTCACTTAGATCTGATCCAAGCCCACTGGAGTCTGTGGGAAGGCTTCCTTTTTTTGAAATGGCCTTTGAGCAAAGTCTCTTCTTAACATGGTGCGTTTCATAGGGTCATGGAGTCCTAGAATGGCCTGGGTTGGAAGAGACTTTAGAGCCCATCTCATCCCAGCCCCTGCCATGGGCAGGGACACCTTCCACTATCCCAGGTTGCTCCAAACCCTGTCCAACCTGTTCTTGGACACTCCCAGGGATCCAGGGGCAGCCACAGCTGCTCTGGGCACCCTGTGCCAGGGCCTCACCATCCTCATAGCCAGCAATTCCTTCCCTAAATCCCATCTTACCCTGTCCTCTGACACTGACAGACATTTCCCCTTGCTCTTTCCCTCCAGGCCCTTGTGTGAAGTTCCTCTCTAGTCCTGCAGCTACTGGAAGGGGATGCTTTAAAAGACTTTGTTGTCATCGTCTCTGTCCTATAGCCCATTTTCAGAAATTCTGGCTCTCTTGGCTTGCTTGATGTGCTTAGCACCGTTTTAATCTGATTTTTCCTTTGTTTTTCCCTCTCAGGGCAGGGATCACTGTGTCTCTTTGCTTGTACTTGCAGCACTGTGTTAGTGCTCAGCCATGAAACTTCAGATCATTTGCACCTTGCAGAAATCTGTTCCTTGGAGTGTAGTTGTAGGAAACCTAGCATTTAAAAACTACCTCAGCAGTGTTCAGGTAGATTAGAAACTACTCCAGAAATGATCAGGTGGGGTCTAGTGGAAGAATTTTCTGCCTGTGGCAAGAACTGGAACCAGATGATGTCTAAAGTCATTGTTCAGAAATATTTCAACATGAGACTTCATGGTATTTTGCTAGAAAAATAACAACATACACATTCTAAAACGTCATCCTCAGTGGCACCCAGTTGGTTTCCTCTCATAAAATCAGGACAGGAGCTGCTGTGGCTCCCTGCAGGTAACCAATGTTCCCTGTTGCTGTTTCTGACAGGCGCCGTGGTGGGAAGTACGCGGTTGGGTCGGCGTGCATCGGCGGTGGGCAAGGCATTGCTGTGCTCATTGAGAACACAGCCTGAAGCCTCCTGGGCATTGCTGTGCTCATTGAGAACACAGCCTGAAGCCTCCTGGGCACTGCAGCCTGGCCTGAGCTGCTGATTCCCCGAGAAACTGCCTCCTCTGACAACAGAGCATCACTGCCTGCCTTTCCTGCAAGGTAAAGGAACAACTGAGAAGTCGGAATTCTGAACAAAAAAGATTCACTGATATCTTTCTAACTAAAAGAAGTGCAGCATCAATGTAATTTCACACTGATGAAGTATTTTATAAAAGCGTCTTTTCAATCAATGTATTTCTGTAGGCAAAATTATTTCCATTTCCTGAGGAAATTGCCTGACAAACTTTCACCCAACCTGCCTTAAAATAGCAGTCAGTGTAGCTTTTTAAGCAAGTATTGCTTAAACTTATTTCAGCTACTGACACTGTCTGGTACATGTGCCTCTTTTATTATCAGGAAATGTGAAAATGTAATCAGAGACTTTCTGAAGTATATATTGATTGTAGAATGATGGCTATTAACCTGTACCCTGCTGTTCTGCAAGGGAAAAGAACAGAAGCTGAAATTTTCATTGTGCCTCCCAAAAGAATAATAAATACAACACATAAAGAAGAAGGGCTTGGTGTTCTGTTTGTTAGTTTATTTTAAAAGTGAATCCCTGTGAGAATTGTTACTTTTGGGAAATCAGTGTTGGGTTTTGGAGGGAGAGTTTTTTTCTGGTGGGGGAATAGCTGATGTTTATTAGGTAGTTTCTAGAGAACTCCAGCAAAACTGCCAGCAAATCTGCCAGCCCTCTAAGAAGAGGTGTGGCTGCATCTGGCCTGTTATCACACCGTAACTGCACACATTCAGCATCTCATTCTTAAACTTCCTCTGATATTATCACCCATATTTCTTGTGTCTGTTGGTGTGGGGCTGTTCTTGTCTCGTTTGGGAGATGCAGCTCTGAGGAAGCTGCCTCAGAGGCAGTGGAGCTCGAGTCATGAGTCATTTGAGATAAACCAGCATGACATTGGGGTGAAATGAAGTCTTTGTGCTCACTGGAGTCCTCCAGGCTGCTGTGAACTGCTTGCAGCTTGCTCTGCTGGGCATGTCTGCATCAGGTACTCACTGGAGAGAGCCTTGTCAGAGACAGCACACACCTTTCCATAGCACTGGAACAGCAGCAGAGACTTCAGCCTTTAGTCTTGTTCATCCTCTGCCCACTGTCAAATATTCCTTACCTACAAGAGCTTCTTGCCACTCTGCTGGCATGAGAGGATTGTGGAAGCCAGGCAGTTATTCAAACCTGTCTGCCTAGCCTAGCAGGAAATTCAGGTCAAGGCAAGTGTTGCTACAGCTCGTGGATAACAATTGAAGTATGCTGATCACCTTCCCAGGGGTTTTTATGGGTGCAATGATTTTAACAACTATAGAGATATTTAGCACTGTTTATATGGATTTAAAAAAATCTCCAACTAACCCAGCTGCCATAGGGCAGAAAACCAGATGTTTATCTAATACAGTATCTCTTTTCCTCTCTCTACTCTTACCGTAATAAATTAGGATGACTGTGATTTCACTGCTCAAAATACATTTGCCATGTGGATTTTGCCACATCTTTTGCAGGAGGATTTTTATTTAATAACCCACTGTGCCTTCTGTAATAACCAAAAACTAATTTGTGTTCCTTCTTAGACTCACAGAAGCATGGAATAATCTGAGTTGGAAAGGATCCCCAAGGATCACCCAGTCCAGCTCCTGCCCTGCACAGACCCCCAACAATCCCACCCTGTGCATCCCTGGCAGCGCTGTCCAAAGGCTCCTGGAGCTCTGGCAGTGCCCATTCCCTGGGGAGCCTGGGCAGTGCCAGCCCCTCTGGGGAAGAGCCTTTCCCTGATATCCAACCTAAACCTGCCCTTACAGAGCTTCATGTCATTCCCTCAAGTCTGGTCACTGGTCATGGAGATCATGGGTGGCTGCTGCCCCTCTTGGAGGAATTTATGGGCAATTCTTGACTGTGGATGATCACTGAATTCTCATTTTCAGAGAGCTAGCTAAGTTTTTCCAGGATCTCGTCTCCATGCAACAACAGTTCTTTCAGAGCTCATCAATGTGTATTTACAGTAAATCCCCTTAATGTGCATTATTTAGCACATAATGTTTCATTTCCACTTTTTATCACTCACATTTTTGAGATTCATATGTAATTCTAGCTATGAGAGCTGCATTTGGTCATGCTGAATTATGGCATATTTCCTGCAAAATGCATCATCATGTCCGCCTTATTTTCCAGATAAATTTTTATGCATAAGCCACAGCTTTCAGATACCTTGACAGATGTGTTACCAGCACAGATGATGTGCATCCTCCTGCCAGTAACCTTTCCTTGCAGTGTGAGCCAACTGCTTATTCCCCTATCATTCCATTTTTATCCAGTTCATTTTCTGTGAAAACCTCTGCTGAGAGGCTTTGCCACATGTAAGTGAGGCAGTGAAAAATCCTTTCCCATTAACTTAACTGGGACTTCAGGCAGTGCAGCTTCTTCCACATCACCCAGCTGAGGTCAGCCAGGTCAGAGTGATGTGTTTGTGGAATCATGGAATGGTTTAGTTGGAAGGGACCTTGGAGACTCTCCCATTCCAGCCTCTGCCATGGGCAGGGTCTCCTTCCACCAGATGAGATTGTTCCAGCCTGGTCTTGGACACTTCCAGGGATCCAGGGGCAGCTCTGGACGCCCTATGCCAGGGCCTCCCCACCCTCACAGCCATCAATTCCTTCCCAATATCCCATCTAAATCTTCTTCGTGCAAATTAAACTGTTGAATGATTGAGACCAATGACAATCCCTCTGCATTCCTCTTCTGTAGTTCCTGATTTCGCTTCTAAACCTAGAGCATGGCATTCCCAGAAGGCCAAAACCAGGTCCTGTGCTAGGCCCTGCACAAACATGGTTTGCTGTGCTTCAGAGTACTGAAATACAGAATCACAGAACCACAGAATCACAGAAAGGTTTGGGTTGGAAGGGACGTTAAAGATCACCTACTTTCAACCCCAGTGCCATGGGCAGGGATTCAAAATACTGTTTTTTTCTTGCTGAGTTATCATTAAAGATGAGCAGAAGCATTGATGTTTGATTCCTGAGCCAATCTTCCATATCACATAGGAGTGCTGAGCCTCGAGGCTTTGGTCTGAGCTTGTCTTTGCTAGTAAGCCCTATCATTTATTGCAGAATAACAACAGAAATACCTGATCCTTGTACTAATTCCCAACTATGTTCTCTGATTTCCTGGATCTAACAATGGTAGAACTGTGTTTCTACCTTTGGGAAATGAAGGCATCTCTGCTGAGAGCAGTTGGGATTACGGGAATTTAAGTGTCCTGGAAGAACTGGGAGATAAGAAATGTGTTAGATTTTAGAGGGATAATCACATACTTTTAGTGTACTGAGTGCATACTTTTTTTTTTTTTTAACCTTTTTAAGCTCAGTTGTATTCTTTGCGTGAATAGCCTCTATTATGCAGTATAATGAAAATGTTAATTTCTTGCTTTTTTTTTTAACCATGTGGGGAAAGAAAGAGCGTGTGGGATGTATTGCCCGTGTGGAACTGTGCAGAATTTACTTTTCCAGTCAGGTGTAGCTTTCTGCCACTGGGTGGAGCGTTTTAGGCACCCTGCAGCTGTCCCAGCCTCAAAGGCATCTCACTCCTTGCTGTAGCACAGCCTTTCTCCTGAGTGCTTGATGGATTAAACCTTGAAACTGAAGCAGTTTAAAATTCAGGCCCCGTATCTCTTTTTGTGGTTTTTGAACAGGCAGCTGCCACAGCACCAACACGCCTGTGCTGCTCTGTACCCCGGAGTGTGTGGTGCTGCTGGACTCCAAGGGCACTGGGAGGCATTTGGTGTTTCACAGTTTGAGGGGAGATGACTGGAGTGCTACATCTGGCAGGAGACAAAGAGAATAGATTCTGTGGTTCCTTGGTCCAGAAAAAAAGCTATTAAACCTTATTCCTAAACAACTGTATGTGAAAGAGGGAGAAGGTACAGAGGCCTGAGATAGACTTACCTGTTGCATTCCTTTCTGGATTAGACATGAGTAGTTCTGCTGCACTGCTAGTGGAGCTCCAGTAATGAAGATGGGATGTTGTGTAGCAGTCTATGTATAAAAAAGTTACATGTTGAAGCTCCTAAAGTGCAGATTTTTGGGGAAGTCTCACCTCATTGTGAGAGTATTTCTATTAAACTCTTCCTCCATCTGCAAATCCAGACGTTTTCCATCTGGTGTGATGCTGTTAAGCTGGGCAGGGCTCTGTCTGGCCTTTCCACCTGCCAAAGTCTGTGCTGTCTGACTGGGATGCTGCAGGGGGATGCTGAGTGGGATCAGAAGGGAAATTAATCCTTCTGAGAGCTCAAAGCTAAGGGTTTAGTAACAGGGATGCGCTTCCCCTCTTCTGGAAACAGCTACAAGGAACCTAGTGCTGGTCATGTCTTTGCTGAACTTTGGTACATTTAAATGAAAAAGTAAATTCAGCAGGTGGGTTGGAGCATGAGTTAAATTTGAATTGCACATGTGGTTGTTTGTTGTAGTTTTATACTGGATATTTCTCATGGAAGTGAGTTAAGATCAGAAGGTAATGTTTTTGGGCTTATTTGAGAGCAAGTCCAGCTGTAGAGCCAGTGATGCTTGGTCAAAATGCTGGAGCCATAGGAGTTGCAGGGCAGATCAGGTGTAATCTCAGGCTGCTAATCCACAGCTATTTGAAATTGCCATCATGATAGACTCCTCCTGGCAGGTATTAAACGAGAGCAGCTATTGATTTCCCTCTGCTGATCATGCTCTTGCTCTGATTCAGCAGAAGCAGGGCTGTGTGTTCACACCCTGCCTGGGCTGGATGTGTTTTCTGTGAGATCAGGAATTGCCCAAATGTGGCATTGTGAAAGCAGAGCTTTAATCTCTGTGAAAATCAGTGAGGCAGGGAGCTGTTGCACAGAAGCTGAAGGCAGCAAGCTTTTGGAGTGAACCTGCCAGTCTGGAGCGGTTGTGATGCCCAGCCTGTACACCAAGGACCAGGCACACCAAATTCCTTGCTGTCCCAAGCACAGACATCACACCAGGTCCTCCACATTAGCAGCAGGGGATTTAGAATATAAAAAAAAAAAGAACAAAGTAATTGTCTATGAGCCAAAACCTGAGTTATGTGGTTGCAGGAAGCAGGAGGAGGGGAAAGGCTTTGTGCCCTCATTTCTGTGTTGCTTCCTGATAACCTCTGTTAACCTGTGAAATGTTTTTCATTCCTGTTACTAACTAATCAGTTGATGGAGCTTGTAAGCACCATCTGACCACATCTCAAAAGAAAATTCACACAGGTTTTACTTTGAGAGATTTGAGCACTGACAGCAAGCTGGAAGCTCAGAATTTTTATGGTGTTAGATTCTTCTGTGAGTTCCTTTCCGTGTTGTAGCCAAACATGTTTCTTCAATGTTGAGTGCATGTGTTCTACTTCACATATTTTCTCTAACATTGTATTTACTTTAGGCTTTGACAGGGAGGAAAAAAAAAAAATCCCTCTTTATAAACATTTAGCTCTAGTACAAGATACACATGATACAGTCATTGGGCTTTTACTTTTTCTTGTAAGAGTATTTTACACAACAATGTTTTTCCCCTCTGGTTATTTATAAGTAGACATTTTTCAGGTCTTGGATTTGCAAAATCCAAGAGTGTGAAGCAGAAGACAATGTAAGTTTAACACAGGAGGGAGAACTTAAAGAGGTGGCAGAGCATTGAGAAGTTGTATTTACTGGAACATTAATTGTTGGATTGAGCATGAAAAAACTCATTTTCAGGAGCCTCTTCTGACACTCACCAGGCTAAAGTTCCTCGCCTGTACAAACTAAAGATGTGCTCTTTTTAATAAAAGTACTCACCAGACTCCAGAAACTTCTAAACCACCTTAAAAATAATCATAAAACCATGTGATTCAGCAAATCTACAGTTGCTAGAATGGTAAAAAAAATATTACTAATTTGGAGAGAAGCATTGTGAGTTTGTGGTGAGTGAAAAGTAGAAAATTTATGACTACTTCTCTAACAGTGGCAAGTGTCAGTCTGCAAATAAGATCCAGGAGAGGTTGTAAGGAAATAGAATATGGAGTAGGCTGAGTATGGAGTAGAGTATGGAGTATAAATTGATATGGAGTAGTTTGAAGTTAAGGGAAAGGGAAAATGTGGATATGAGCCAAGAATTCACTGTAGCAGGTATTGGATGCAGCTACACAAACAGTAGTATTTATTAATTAATGCTGTCTCTAAGGAAAGGGTGAGGTTCAAGTGCTGTGTGCCTTCACCAGAGGTGTCCTGCCTCTGTCAGCACCTGTAGCATTTTGTCCTGGAGATTAGGAGCCCCGGGTGCTGGTGCTCTGGGCAGAAGTGTGTGCTTCAGGTCTCTGTGCTGCTGTTTTCTCTCAGGACAGCTTCCAGGTGGAGGCCCATGACTCCTGGACTGCAAAGCAGGTGTGCCCCTTGCTCAGCTCTTCTTTATTTGAGGGCTGGTCTTCTGTCTTCAGCCTTTTCCTGCTCTGCCCAGCGCTGGGGTGGGAGGAAGGGTCATGGAGTGCCATGGAAAAATGCAGTTGCAGGCCTAAAAATAGATTCCCCGAGGATGACTTGAGAACCAACCAAACCCAAGGAATTTGTGGTATGTTGCTGCCACCTGTGTAATTCCAGTCTAAATCACTGGCTTCAGAGGAGGGTTTCACTGTGACTCCCCTGGGTAGGAAGGGGGAGTGTCAGTGACTCCCATCCCTGCACATGTGGAGGATAAGCAGCTTGGGACTCTAACCATATGGAGATGTTCTCTTTTTCCTTTCTTTACACCTTTCCTTCCCTGCTCTTCCCTTATTCTCAGTGTGGTTTGGGCATTGGTGCAGTTATTTGGCACAAGGTTTGGAAGCAGCCAGAGTGACAGGGGGTGCCACTGCTGGAATGGGCCTCTCCATGAGATTGATGAAGGTGAACTTGCTCTCATCCCTCAGCCTGCTTCTCAGAAAGAGCAGGAGCCAGATTTTTGTGTATCAGGAGATACTTTGATTTGTTTTGACACTGCAGGTGGTCCCCTGTCATAGAATCAGGGAATGTGTGGGGTTGGAAGGGACCTTGAAGCCCACCTTGTTCTATCCCCTGCCACGGGCAGGGACACTTCCACTAGACCACGTTGCTGTCTCCCACCCTGGACTTGAGGAATGTACTGCACAAGTGCAAATGACATTTGGAATTGAGGTACAAAACTGCAGAGCACAGCACAGGCACCCAAAGCCTGGGCTTCCCCCCTCCTCACTATCCCACTTCCTCATGCTCTCCCCTGTGCAAAGTTTGAGCTCAAGTCAGGAGGTTGTTTTTGCATCAAGCCCTGGATAGAATCTGAGAACAGAGCTATTAGGATGGGTAAAATCTGAACTTTAAAAAAAAACTATTTTTCTGTGAAAAATAGGTAATAAATGATGTTAAAATTCTGAGATGCCTCCCCTGCTTTAGATACCTCATCAAGCCATTATTTACCACTGGTTGTGCTGGCATAGACCATGGAATCACAGAACAGTTTGGGTTGGCAGGGACTTTTGAAGGACACCCAATCCAACCCCCTGCAATAAGTTGGGGCACCTTTCACTAGATCAGGTTGGTCAGAGCCCCTTCCAGCCTGGCCTTGGATGTTTCCAGGGATGGGGTATCAGGGGTGTACCAAATGCCTGGTACAAAGCTGCAGCACACCATGCAGTGGATGTCAGAATCTGGTAGACTGTAGATAATGAGCCAAAACCTGACTTTCAAGTTCATGGCCCTGGTCTCATGTCCACCCCAACCCTGAGCCCATTCCTGGCTACATGGCCCTTTCCCAAAGTGCTCCTGAGCAGCTGAGTTCTCCTGTTGGCCCTGACCACTGCCAGGCTGAGCTCTGTGCTCAGCCCCTGACATTCCAACCATTCACCTGCAGCATCCACAGCTGAAGCAGCTCCTGAGCTGTGTCTGACAGAGGGTTCCAGGCTGCCAAAACAGATATTCAGTGCCCAGGTTCCTCATTCCCCAGGAATGGGGCTGGGGCTGTGCCAGGCAGGTAGCTCCTGTACTCTTCACCATTCTGTGTTTGATTCATCTCTGAAAAACCTGGCACCTGAGCACCACAGTGCTGTGTGAGCACATAGTCTGAGTCCCAGATGAGGGGAGATAAGGTTAAGTTGGTGTGTGCTGCATCCACAGGGCCGGATTAGGAAATGAGTGTTCTCAGCAGTTGCTGAACGAGTGCATTTCACAGTCTGTTGTTTGTTCCAGGGGAAATTTTATTTATTACATAAATTTATGATTTGTGATCTCCTTTGAGGCCAGAAGAGGGGTCAGTTTGACATGTTTTGAAGTGACTATCAGCTGTGCAAAGCGTGGATTTCATATAAATTAAATCCGTTAGGACATCAACCACCAGAAATATGCTGGAGTTCATCAAGATTTTTGTTAATCTGCTAGTAAACTTGCAACTGGAGCTGCCTGTGCCCCTTTCAGCCATGAGAGTTTGAGATAGGAAAAAAAAGCAAGGACTCTTCACAGGGAATATAACATTATACAGTGATGGCAACTGTATTTCTAAAAATATTTTATGTGACTTAGGCAGCCTGTGCAGGTGTGCAGTGCTGATAGATTGGTGGCCATGTAGTGTGAGCTGAGACACCACTGGCTTTTGCAGGTTGGTGGTGTTCTCCAAGCTCACCTTGTGCTAAGAAGTAAAAGACATCTTTCTCCTCCAAATTCAGGCAATTGATGCCTGAATGATAGAAGTTTTTGCAACTACTATTGCACGATTATGCACCTGTGTGAATGCAGCTGCTGAGTGTGGTGGGACTCCTCCAGTCTCAACCCTAAGGTTATGTGGTAGCTGTGCAGTTCAGTGCTAGAATAAGGAAAATTACGTGTGATTTTGAAGATCAGTTTAAACTGAGCACCCAGTTCCCCCTGCCCTGCAGGGAGGTGTCAGAGACAGTGGTTGTACTGCTAGAAGAAATCCTTTCCAGCCTGCTGCTTCCCTACAGGGCACAGTTCAGCCTGCTCATCTTCCTGTGGCACAGACAAGGAACCATTAGCAGTGAGGCTTGCACCCTTCCTGAGGAGCAGGGAGAGAAAAAACTGCATTCCTTTTCCATGTGAGACGCAGAGTTAGATCGCTGTCAGCGCTCAGAGCTGGGTTTGTGTCAGTCCCTCCTCCCCGCGTGTGTGTAATAAAGACAACCAGAGCAAACATGTGGGACATGGGATCAGCCTGTGGCATAAGGCAGGGCCTTCTCCTGGGCTTGACCTCTTCATTCCATTTTCCAGGTGTGCTTCAAGCCCTTGAGTGTGCACACCAGAGGTTCCTGCAGTAATCCTCGAGGTTTCAGCAGCATGGACAAGCTGTTCCTTGGAGAAGCGGTTTCTGCTGCTGTTTGTTTTGGACTGTGCTCCTGGTCTTGCTCAGCAGCAAGCTGCCTGGCAGGTGGGGAGCACTGGTTCTACCTGCTCTGCTGCTCCCACAGCTCCCCTGGCTGCAGGAGCGATGGGGTGGAGCTGCTCCTCCAGGCTCAGTGCCCTGGGGATGCTGCCCTCGCCCAAGCAGGGCAGCAGGAGTGCCCTGCACTGCTGTCACGGCTGGCAGAGGTTCCCTGGGGTGACCTGGGAGAGGTGACACCTCCGTTTTACCCCTGAAATGCCCCAAGTTTCCTGTGTGCTTCTCTGGCAAAGCTGTTCATACCCGTATTTGTCCACATGAGCACTCTCCAGGCCCCGAGTTGAGGCCCAGCTGTATTTGCAGAGCAGATGAGTATCTTGGGTGTACTTGGAGCTCAGGAACATGCCACATCTTGCATGGACACGAGACCTGTGCATGCCTGCAGTCACACCACATGGCTGATCACTGACACGATTCCCTGAGACCCTGTTTAGGACGGCTCCAGCATCTCCTCCAACAAAGAGATGGATCAAAGTCAGGCTGAGATTTGCCTGGGCAGCCAGGGACCATGCAGAAAACCATCCTGGGATGAGGCTGTCCAACTTCTGAAGGCAACGGAAAGGCAAATAAAGTTTATAAGCCATGGCTTATAAATTTATAGTGTTCTGCAGTGGTCTGGAGTTGTTCTTTTTTCTGTACTCAATGGGACTGGGGTCGCATCCTGAGATAGCTTTTTGGAGTGAGTAGCTGCCTGTTGGGTCTTCAGGGCTCCCAGAGGCTCATTGCTGTCCATGAGATGTGTTTATGTTTATTCCTAACTCCTTTTGAACAAGTTATGCAATGAATTCTGCAAATTTCATTTCCACTAATAGAAAGTCTCAAGAAGTGGAAATGAGGATGACAAGTGGGTCTTTGGGGATGGTGCTGTCAGGAGCTGGGAGACTCTGTGGTAATGTTGCAAGTAACAGTCCTGGGATGTCTGGTGCAAAATAAAGTGATAAGGGATTTTTACTCATTGAAAAACTATGTTGTTCAAGTCTGTTTTAAATTTTGTAGACAAGGAGTTTAGTGCTTGCATCAGGAAATGGTAATACTTAAAGAACCCTTACTTATAAATGGCACTTATTTTAGTATTCATGTCATTTATCCTGCAGCTCCCTTCTTTTTGCCCTTGCTCCTAGTTAAAGCAAAATCTTGGGGTTAGGAGGAGGAGCACAAAAGGCAAAGAGAAATGTAAAGATTAAAGGATGTTACGGATCTCCCCAGTACCACAAAGTATCTGTACCAAATCATACTTAATGCTTTACTCATCAAAGGCAAACATGCCAGCTCTCTCCAGCTGGCTCGCCGTGCTTGGCAGTGACACATCCACGCAGAGGAGGCTTTTTTTGTGGATTACACCTCTCAGAAGACTGGACTGTGGTACTGTTGTCTGGCTTGGACTCTCTCCATCTGGGAGGACATGTCTGAGTTGTGGATTCAGCTCACAGCCTCCTTGCAACACGCAGCCAGTGCTCTGCGAGCCTGTCACTTTTGGTATGATTTCAGTTTGACTGGATTTATTCTGAAACACTGGCTGACAGAAAGGATTTCCCTTTGAGCTGCTGGTTGTATTGCACCAAGCTCAAACCTGGGTTGGGAAACTCGACGCTGCTCTTGTAAAGCAGCTTCCACTTGCCTCTGATTTTAGCAGAAGATAAAAACTCCTGCGGGCAACTGGAAGCGGAAAGCTCTGGTGACTGGGAGAGAAGAAAAGCAGAAACAGTAAGTCGTGACGAAATGTAAAAAAAAAAAAGGAAAATAAAAGACAAAGAAGCTTTGCAGCTGAGCAGCATCCCCAGCAGGTCCAGGAGGACCGGGCAGCGGTGCCACAGCTCTGGTGCAGCTGAGGTCAGGCTCGCAGTGCTGCTCTTACTCAGCCCGTGGGTGCTGCTCCATCTGGGATGTGCTCATGCCTTCCTCCCTCCCTCCCTCCGGCACCATCCGCGCCTCCGACCGAGATTGGCTGCGCCGGAGTCAGCCCATATCTTACTAGAGGGAAACTTGAGACCCACCAAGCCCAAATGTCAAAATGCTGCTTAGTCAGATGAATAGCAGCACTCACCAGCAGCCAGACCGGCCGCTTTCCACATTTCATTAGGGGCAGCGTTTTGCGTCGAGCCTTTGTTTCTCAAAGGAACGTGTCAAAAAAAAAAAGGAAAAAGAAAAAAAAGAAAAAAAAAAGAGAAAAAAAAAGAAAAAAAAAAGAGCTTGTGTGAAGCTGGCAGGGTGCGTGGAAAACCAGCACCTGCCACGTAAAAAAAAAAAAAAAAAAAACAAACAAAAAACCAAAAAAACCAAAAAAACCCCCACAAAACCCAGAAAAACAGAAAAACAAACAAACAAACAAACAAACAAAACCCCCCAAAAAACCCAAAAAAAAACCCCAAAAAACCCAAAAAAAACCCCCCAAAAAAAAAAAAACCCAAAAAAACCCCTAAAAAAACCCCTTAAAAAACCCAAAAAAAAACCCTAAAAAACCCCCCAAAAATCCCAAAAAATCCCAAAAAAAAACCCAAAAAATAGAATAAAAGCGGATAAGCATGGTCCCCTCTCTGCTCCCACTCTGCTCCCCACCCACCTTCCCCCCCTGAGGTTGGATGTTCGAAATACGCCGAAAAAGGGCAGAGCCCTCGATTACAAGCCTTGCAGTGCAACAGAAATGGGGGCTCTGGGGGCTCCTTTCCAGGAGTTCTCTCTCCCCTGCACACGGGCATGCACACGCTCCCTTGCTTGCATGGTTGGCGCAGCGTGATGAAAAACAGGGGGCCACAGACATGCTTAAATTCTGTGTGTTTTATTTGTCTTCACCCTGTTGGACCCTCTCTAAAAAAGACAGGATTTTGCTGTCGTTCCTGCCTTTGCACTCCAGAGATGCTCGTTCCAATGCCTTCAGAGTGATGCTGCTCTGGTAGGGCTTAGGGTATCTGACAGTAAAAATATCACAGGAAAGCGATCTCAGCAGAGAGGTCGGGAGCACGAGCACCTTCTTCTCTTCCACTTCTGCCTTTCCATCTGAGCCCAGGCAAATGGGCATTGCTGGGCTGTCCTGAAGGGTGCTGGGTGCTGGCAGCCAGCAGGGCAGGTCGCTCTCGGGGCTGACACAGCACCTCAGGTCAACCTGACCTCCCCAAATCCCTGAGCAGCAGCAGAAGGGCTGAAACACCCTTCCAGGATTACAGCCGTGATTTTTCCAGGGATTCCAGTGTGCTTTGGATACAAGGCCATGCATTCAGGAGTTGTGCTGAGGATGGGATACCTCTGGTTTAATTTCAGCCCCCTATTTAATTTTGGCACTTGAGTGCTTTCTGTAATCTCTGGGGAGAGAGCAGGGCAGACCTGCACATAGCAGCTATTTTCATCTGGGTTTAAAAAGAATCCAAGATGACTATCAGCATTTAATTTTTAGATGGCTTATGTTAGGGGAAATGAATCTCTTCCTTTGCATCTGCTACTTGCAGAATATAGATGCAAATATCTGCTAAATGCCTTCAGCTTCTCCTCTCTCCTCTGCAGGGGTGGGAGTGTGGGACAAGCTGTGCCTTTTGAAAACATGAACTTCTTGAGTTAAAAATGAGCTTTCTGGACTTTTTTTTTTTCTGGTATTGTGTCTTATTTCTACAACTGGACACTCCAGAATTTAGTTTTTTCGGTTTTTTTATTCCTACATATTATTCCAGTGGGGTTGATTTACTGCAAGCTCTTGTTTTGTTTCTAAAAACTTTTTGAGCGTGGAATATCAGCTCACGTGGTGTTTGCCATTTAGTAACTGGCTTGCTTAAGGAGAAATGACCATGGATGTTTGCAGACTCCAGTGTTTCCAGGGTGAATGTCTCCCTAAAACTGTGGCTCCCATTGGAAAGCAACTGGAAAGGGATGGATGTTGAGGATGGAATGAGAGCAGTGACAGACACTGGGGTCGCAGTTTGGGATCTGTGGCTTTGGTGTTGGAGCACCGGTTTTTAAAGAAAAAAAATAAAGAAAAAAAAAAAAAGAAAAGGAATTAATTTGCAACTGAGCAGCATCTCCAGCAGCTCACCTCCCCTTCCATTCCTCAGCCTTCACCAGTCCTTCTTCCCAGCCTTGGAGAGCCGTGAAGGACTTCCAGAGGGCAGCAGGACAGCAATGAGAAGTGCATTTTCGACCAGCTGGGGGCTAATCAACACATTCCCCTGCAAAAGTAGCATATTAAGAGACAGATATATCTTGTGCATCAACACTCTCCCAGAGAACATGAAATTATAGGTCTGTGCCTTGAAATCCCAGCAAATTTATCAACCTAAGCTGGCAAAGAGCGTGGAATTTGTATTTGGCCTTCAGCTCTAACAGTATTGGAGCTATTTTCCTTCCCTGCAGTGTTCTTCTTGCCTTCAGGGTCTGTTTATTCAAAAAAAAAAAAAAAAAAAAAAGAAAAGGCAAAGATTGGTGAAATCTAAGGGAGCTTTTACACAGAAAAAAGAAGTGTTGCAATTGGCAATGTAAATAACACAATGTGTTTCTGGAAATTCAAGTACAAACCGCTTGCACAGGGCTGCCAAATGATGCATGAGCTGTCCTTGTTTCAAGAAATCAAGAGAAAATATTTCTGTTTTGTTGGAAGAAAAAAATAATTAAGATGTGATAGAAAGAGGCTGTAAAAATTATCCAACTGTGATCTTTAAAAATGAGGCACTTCATATGTGTTAAGAATGGACATGATGCTGCATCCACAACTTTTTTAGTATAAAAATACTTTCTGCATCTCTTCAGGGAACTGACAGATCCTTTGCAACAACAGCAGTGACTTTACCAGCAGGTTTAAAAATGTGGAACAGACTTTCCAAAAGGGATTACACCTTCCCCAAAAATATTGTTAAGTTCTTAAATAAGTAAAATGATTTTTTTTAAAGCATTTGGTAGCTCTAATAAATGCTGCATTTTATACTAGGAGGTTTAGGGGGTTTTTAAAATGATGTATAACCAGGTGCTTACAAAGGTGTGTGGCTTCTGATAACATGTGGACGTGACTTGTTGAGTGTTCTGGGATTCATTTACTCAAGGCAAAGTTTTCTAAATAGTTTCTGAAATCTGATTTTTTCTGTTGATAGCAAAATAAGCGGTCTTCAAGAAATTCTGCAATAATCTAAATAAATTTTTAAATTTTTTTTTTAAAAAAATATTGTCCTGAAAACTCTTTTTGGAGAGTGAGGAGGATTATTTTTGGTGAAAACTGTACAAATATAACCTGTTTGATGCCGTGATCCCATAAAACATCCAGGGGCAGCTACCCTGATGGTATGTACTGTGTAGTGGCTTTTTTGAGAAAGTTTTGAATACAGCAACCACAGCTTCTGCAGAGACAGGAAACACTGGGGAGCGTTCAGTGTGAATAAATGGGAACACACGGAGGAAAAAATAAGTTATTCATTTTCCATAGGTGCTCCAGCAGGAAATCTCCAAGTTTCTTGGCATCACTGCCAAGCCAGGGCTTGTCTGTGCAGTTTGGCTTCCTCTGCCTCCAGGAGTGTGGGCTGTAGGGCTGGGGAGAAGAGGAGACATCAGGAGGCTTTGAATGGGGCTTGGGGGCACCGTGATGATGTCTGAGGCATGACTGAGAAATCAAATTTTACATTGGGAGGGAGGATAAAGGAAAACTGAGCTCTGGCTACCAGCAGTCATAGATGGCTGAGTTACACCTAGGAGCAAGAAGCCAAAGAAATGGGCTGGTGGCATTCTGGAGTGGGAGCTCTTGGAGGTGACAGAGGCAGTGATGGGTGAGTGGGAGGGAAGGAAAATGTCTCAAACAGAGGGAAAGTGGAGAAATGGAGTCGGCATTTTAAAAGCTGGCAGAGCTGGGGCTGTTCCCCTGCACAAGAGAAGCTCCAGGGAGAGCTCAGAGCCCCTGCCAGGGCCTCAAGGGGCTCCAGGAGAGCTGCAGAGGGACTGGGGACAAGGCAGGCAGGGACAGCACACAGGGAATGGCTCCCACTGCCAGAGGGCAGGGACAGATGGGATATTGGGAATTGGGAATTGCTGGCTGGGAGGGTGGGCAGGCCCTGGCACAGGGTGCCCAGAGCAGCTGTGGCTGCCCCTGCATCCCTGGGAGTGTCCCAGGCCAGGCTGGACAGGGCTTGGAGCAACCTGGGACAGTGGAAAGTGTCCCTGCCCATGGAATTGGATCATCATTGAAGTTCCTTCCAACCCAAAACCTTGGGCTGGAATGATTCTGTGTTTCTATGATTTCAGTATCAAGCCTCCTTCCCTGGCGCTTCTCAATTCTTATTCCACAGAGGGAGAGAGGAGCTGGGAGATGCTGGACACAGAGGTGGGACTGGTTGCCTTTCAGCTGTGTATTGCTGATGTACATGAGAAAAACACCTGGATCAGCACCTGCACCAAGGTACTTCCCTACCCTGGTAGGAAGAAGGGTCTTGCAGCACAGCCTAGAGCAGGTGGAAAATGCTGAGCTGATTCAGGTGCCTTGTGCTGAGGGAGCTGTCACCAAAGCCACATTTTTGTGTGCAGGAAAGGAGTGGAGGTGATACAAAAACAGGCAGCAGTGTTGTGCTGGTTACCCAACTCTGGTCTCACCACGATGTGCCTGTGCTCTGACAGTGGCAGCTCAGGAGCCAACATAAAAGTTAAGTCTAAGAGAGATGTCCCAGCTTGCCACACACATAAATAGGTAGATATTTTGAGTGTCAATCCCCCAATCTTGGCCTAGAAACTGAGAGTCATTCTGGGCTCTTTCCTGCTCACTCATTAACAAGAATAATCCCATGGATGCTTCTTCATTGCTGCCTCTGGCAGAGGGAAATGAGGCCACGAATAAAACAGGAGTGAAGATTAGCACTGGTTCTTTCCCACCTGTACAGTTATGTGCTGCACTTGTATCTTTGCAGGAAGAAGTTGCTGCTTGTAACAAACATATTTTTTTGATCCTATCAAAATTTTAGCACCTGGCCTTGGTCTTGTGTTGGGCCGAGCCGAACCTCGCTGTTAGTTTCAGAAAGTTCTTTGGGATAGGCAGGGAAACAAAACCAGTGTGGTCACAGCCACGTTGGATCAGGATCAAAACTGCTCAATTCCTGCTCTCTGTGCCCTACTGCACAAGGTGTGCATAAAGTTGCTGGAAATGAGCTCTGGTCACGCAGGAAAGCAAGGGATGAGAGAGTAAATACATCTGTAAGGTAGGAAATATTATGTAAAAATACCTGAGCAGGGCTAGCTGAGACCAGCCCCCATCTGTGTTGGGCTGTGACCTCACACACCTGCATTTATGGGTTAATCCAGCTGTTTACTAGCAATAGTCAGGGACTAACTCTTTCTGGGCCTAAGAACCACTGCTTAGGCACATTTGGGCTTTGCCAAAAACTTCCTAGGGCTCAATTGTGTCACTGTGACCTGCACCCATCACACCTCACACCAGCTGAACCTGCCCCTGCTCCCCTTCTCCCGGGGCCAGTCCCGAGGTTTATTCCCACAAAAGGCAACAGAGTGCTGTGATTGCCACGGAGCAGCCCCAGGCTATGCCAGGAATCTTCCTCTTCGGTGGCTGAAAATACCCAGGTTACTTTCCCAATGACAGCTGATTTCCTAGTTTAAATTTAGGGATTGAGATCACCGTGGGCAGGCAATGGGTGGATTTTTCCTAATGCAGCTGCAAGGGAAGAGGTTGTGCTTTGTGCTTTCCCTGGAGAACTTAATTTTGCAGAGGTGTTTTTTGTTAATGCGGGTTTTACTCCAGATTTTGCCAAATCTGCTGCTCTCCTGGCGTTAATAGGTGTTGGTAGGATGGGGGACCCTCAGAGGGAGGTAATTTGTGTTCTTTGTGGCATTTCTGTGATTCCCTTGCCACCTTACCCTTGACATCCCAGCTTGGGGATCTGCAGGAGCTCTGCCCGAAGAGGCTGCAGTCTCCATCCTTGGAGGCTTCTGTGACTCAGCTGGATCCAGCCCTGAACAAGCTGGTGTGAATTCATAGCTGACCTTGTCTGGAGCAGGAGTTGAGGCTGCAGACCTCCCCTGAGACCCATTCCAACCTGAATCATCCTACAGGCCTCACAAAGAGGTTGTTAGATGAGCTTGGTAATTAGCTCTAGGTCTTTCCCTGGTGAACAGCTGCTCACTTCAAATTTGTACAGTTTGGAAACAAGCTTTTTATTTCTTGTACCTTGTCCAAAAGAAAGGAAAAGAAAACCCTGTGAGTATTGCGGC